>NC_135273.1:7910934-8211767 GCF_051311805.1 Agelaius phoeniceus | reverse complement strand
AGTCCAAAGCCCAGGGAGTTCAGGAGGAGGATGGCACCACTAAGATCAGTTAGGGATTTGTAGAAGATGCTAATCTGTGTTGCTTTACACGTGGGGTGGCTCTGACCAAAGGCCAGTCCCTGCAGGAGCAGTGGGAGGTGCTTGCACAGCTCTTGCTGGGCAGTTCCCAACCTCCCTTCAGTTTCCTACACCACAAACAATTTAATTAAGAACCATTACCCATTAACATTTACTGTATTCAAGTCTTTTCCTCTCTAAAAACAAGGACACAAGGTGGGAGGGGTAAAGTTTATGTCCAAAGAACCTCTTCAACATTCTCCTACTGGGCACATCAGTCAGTGTGTGAATAAGCCTGTGGAACCAACAGGTAATCCTGCTAAGAACATCAAATTCCCAGGCAATGAATGCACACACAGCTTTCATCAGGTCAGTTGGAGGTGGCAGTGGCAGGAGCCACAGAAGGGTAAGGGCCCATTGTCCCTGTCATTCCCAGGGCAAGGTTTTACCATCTTTTGCCTCAGCTGTCTCCACGTGGCCGTCGGTGCTGCTCCCGCTCTCGGAGGCTGCAGAGTATCTCTCAGACACCTCCACCTGTCAACAAGCACCAGGCACAGGCTCCACAGATGCAGGTGACCCATTCTTCCAGCCAGAACAGGCTGCAATGGCCTTTTTCCCCATCTCCCTTGTTATGAGGTCCCACTCTCTCTGTAGCAGATGCTCCCATTGCTCCTGAACATGCCCCACCCATCTGGGCTCACCTCTGAGGAGACAGTGGCACCACTGGTGCCACCCTATGGCACCCTGCAGCCTGGCTGGTGACAATCCCTATAGGGGGCAAGGGCAGAGGAACCAGCCAGGGGCCCAAACAGGTCCATTCTGGGTGCCCACCAGAGACTTAGGAAAGTCTCTTTGTCCTCCCACTATTTTGAAACAAGCTGCTCCCAGGGGAGTGTCACCTAAACCTGGACTAGAGATGGCCCAAGCCCTGGCATCCAAGGGTCTGTGTCCCTCCCAAAGCTCTTGGAGAACACAACTATCCCATTGGGTGAGATAGCAGCTCCTGCCCTAGACAGTGGGTAGCCAAATGCTGAGTTAGTCTGTGAGGGAAGACACGGCAACAAAATTAAGATGCAAAGGAAAATTAAGATGGTTCCAAGAATGCTCCTTTTCAGCAGCACAGGGGTCTGGTTACACTCATACCAGTCTTTGCTTACTTAAAATTAAGGCACCTACACTGCTCTCTACTGGAGGAACAGGGCTGGAAAGCCCACGTGCTAGTTCTGTCTGTGGAGACAAGAGGTACCTTTGGGTAGCTGAGACGCTGAGAGTCTGGGATGTACTGGTTTCCTTCACTGCCCCCTTCACAGAGCAGACCACTGGTCTCTTGGATTACCTGTGCAGAAGGGGAAGCCAAAGCCTGTGAGAGAGCTGCAGTAACAGGATCAATTCATCTCCCCCAGCTAGGACAGGCAAAACCACATCAGCCTGGGAGACCCGTGGTTTGCTGTCCCTGTGACCCTGGGGACTGTCCTGGAGCTGCATCAGGCATCCAGCAGCAATTGCTGGATCCAAGTCATGGGGAGAGGCTGCCAGCAAAGGCAGCCCTGGCGTCTCACAGCCCCTCCTGGGCTCCAGGAGGCTCCTCCTCCTGCTGCTGTCCCATGGGAAGGGTACATTCACCCCTGCCCTCAGCCAATTCTTGCTGGGGACCCAGCCCAGACATTTCCCCCACCACAGCAGCTGGGCTGGAAGGTCCCCACGGGGCCTCCAGCACACCGAAGGCAGCAGGGAGTGCAGGAAGAATCTATCCCAGGACATGAAAATGAAGTGGTATATTTGTATAAAGGCTTGCAGTGAGGAAGGGAGCCAGAGCACGCAAGGACAGGGTTGAGATAAGATCTGCTCTCCCAGCAAAGCATGGGAGCACCAGTGGGACAAATCCTGGAGATGTCACTGACCCTGAGCCACTGCTCTGCCTGGTCCTTGCTCTGCAGCCCCAGCACGATGACATCGGCGTTCGTGGGGATGATCTTCAGCTTATGCTCCTTCTTCCTCACTTGCTTTTCCTTGTGAATGACTGTGCAGCCCAGCAAATTCACATCCAGCTGGGGGTTGTGGTCCTTGGAGCTCTTGTAGCACTGGGGAAGGGAGACAGGAGCGGGTGAGAGGCAGAGGAGGAGCCTTCCTGCTCATGGCAGGAACTCAGCCTCACAGGTGATGCATGAAGTCGTGCAGCCACGTGCATTAAGTGCACTGAACACAGCAAGGTCCTACAGTTCTAACAGGTCTGCACAGACTGCACACAGGAGATCCCTGATGTGCAGGTACACACACATCTGACTGCATGCACACATGCTCTGAAATACTGACACAGGATCAAGTATGTGGTTAGCCCTCTGGGGTAAGTATCCCTTCTGCTCAACCACCTCAAAACATTTGCCCAAAAAGTATCCCTAGACATTTTGGGGGATTGGGATTTTTGTCACAAATGTGTCCTTGTGCCCCCTTCAGCAATCCCATGCCCACGTTCCTTCTAAAAAAGGAACAAGATCCCCAAATCTCCAGGACATGCATTTGAAGCATCTAGGAGTACTTTGTTTTTTGCCAGCTCATTTAACATGGTCTGAGGTGCCACTTCCTTCCTCAGCTCATAAAACCAGACTGTTTGAGACAGAGAGGAGAGGATCTGCTCACCAGCAGCCTGGTGTCCTTGATAACACACAGCTGCTTTGCCCACTGTCCCAGCCACTTCTTTCTCCACAGGAAGGCACAGATGCGGGCGTCCTTCATCAGCTCAATGGTGGCCTCAGGGGATGGCCACTGATGGGTTGCTGACTTGCCTTTGCTGCTCTCTTCCTCATCATAAGATTCGTAGGAACTACTAACAGCTTCACCATCTTCTACAACAAAAGCAAAGCTCTGTCATTAAGTCCATTTTTAGAATAACTCTGAGTCGAATGCTTCCCTCAGCCATGCTCACACATGCACAAGCTTCCAGTGCAGGGATGTGTCTTTTGAGGCTCTCCTACAGGAGGATAATTAATAGGAAATTACCCTCATAGAGCCTTTTTTCGTTCTAGCCCAATATGAATCTCATTGCAGTATTTTGTGCCTAATAGCCTTTGTTGGCAAACACTCAAAAGACACTTCTCGGCTGACCACAAATCTGAGAACATTCCCTTAGACATTTCCTGATGTTTGCTGCTTTCCCCCCAAAGATGCTTTTGCTACTTTCCACTTCAAGCCAAACACACACAATTTTTAAGGCAACAACAGCAAGCTACAATCAGCCCTTGTCCTCTAAATGCCAGAAGTAAAAATGGTATTTGCAAGGCCATGCAGCAAGCAATGATCTCTTGTATTTCAGATGTCATTCACTTTCCCTCTCTGGCCTAACAGGTCCCTCTCTCCCTACTCAGCATCTAAGGGACAGCAAGGGGGTTTGAAGTAATACACTGTGGCAGCACCAAAAATTAGTCATAAGTGGCAAATGTGAGGAGCAGTAACAATATTTTTTATGTCCATTCTTAAATTGATTGCTATGTTACTGGGATGAGTTGGAATTTTCAATACTCAGCTCTAGGGCATTGCAGAATTTTGGAGTTTTCAGCTGATCACTGGTACCAGGCTCATCAAAAACACTGAAAATGTTCTCCCTGACTGCAGGGGGATTTGCAATGCTCTGCTGGCATTTAGAGCTCTAAGTCACAACATAAGCTCACAGAGCAATATGGTAAGTTTGGGGCAACATTTGTGTAGGGTTTGGCATTCTTGTCCTACCAAACAGCATGGAGGAGTACTGTTAAGTTTCTCTCGCTGGAATTTAATCTAATTTGGATTCTCACCAAATCTTACTATCTACATAAAAATAACATTATCAGATTGGTGCAAATGAAAAGAAGAAAAGCAGCCAGAAAAGAGAAAGAAAAAGGCATTAGGAGCTTCACTGAAGAACGTTTCAGTTCGGTTTATTTGTTCTTTAAATAAAAGGAACTGAGATGCAGTAACAAAGCTACACCTTTACCCCCAGTGAAATTTCACTCTATAACCTCCCTCAAGTGATCAAAACTTCACCAATTAAAAAACACTTTTTAAAAAGCAAATACTCCTTTTGAAAGTCTCTGAATGGAGCACATCTCCAAGCCCTCAATCTATCAAGCTGTCCATCTTTTATGGGAAACCTCAGTGCATTCCCACTATGCAGACCTTGTCCACAGGCAGAAATTCAGATGGAGTAACAGTGCAGGTGTTTCTCACCTACAAACACCAAGGAGCTGAACCTCTGCACTGCTACAGGACCCTTCCACAGGCAGCAGCAAGGATGCCTAAGGGAACCTCATCTTCCAAAATTCCCTCCTTTTCCACATGGGCCCTCTGGCCTCTTTTGGAAGTCCCTGGTACCCTTACCTAAGCAGCAGGTCTCAGCCTGCCACCTTACTGCTGAGAAGCTCTGGATGCTCTTCTGTGCATCAACCACAACCCCAAGTGTGGTTCCTCATGAGATGAGCTCTTCCCTGCTTGAAGAGCTGCTGGCCTGCTGACACTGCTACAGCCTCATGAAGGAAAGGCATTTACCAGGCTGTGCACCTGGCAAATGGGGACAAGCCTTGCCTGGTGGCTTGTGACAACCCTGTGGTCACTACTAAGGCTCACAGTCCCAAATCATACAGCTCAGGCACCGGTGGCAGCCACAATCCTGGATGTCTTTATCTAAAGCCACCTCTGCTTTCCTGTCGGTCTTCCCATGAGCTCCCAGGGAGCTAAATCCATGAGGCAGGAAGCTCAGACCATGATGCAGGGAGCTAAATTCCATGATGCAGGGAGCTCAGACCATCTCATACTGCCACTTTGCCTCAGTGGAGCACCTTCAATCCTTCACCAAACAGCTACCAGTCAATACAGCCAGCATTACCACCCATTATCAGCTCCACACCAGTGACAGAACCAGAATAAAGGGGAATAAAGGCTAGGGAAGTTCTCTTCATTGTCATCCTGAGCACAGGGAAAGCCACAGAAAATAATGCATTGTGCAAAACAGCGAGAGGTGGTTATCCTCCATGCATGTAACAGGCAAATCCAGGGAGATACCTGATAATCTTTGCTAAAACTGAGCTTTTGGGGGGTATTTTTGGGTTGGTTTTTTGTTGTTGTTGTTGTTGTTTAAAAAAGGCACTTCAGGTTTGGAAAGCATGCCATACCCATAGTTATTGTGGCATAAATAACGCCCTCAGTAACCTGCAACCCTGGCCTGGGTCCAGCCGCAGCAAGCCTACCAAAAAGACCTGCACAGTCAAAAAGAGAGAGAAAGGGAGACAAAGAGAGAAAGCCACAGATAAGCAAATGCAGAGAACAAGGGCCTCAATCCCCTCGGCCAGTGAGGCTGTCCCATCCCTGCACGCTGACATTTCATAAAGGGACAGCATTTTCAACCCATCCCCTCAAACAAGGCAATTCCCTTTAAGACAGAATCGTCATCATCGTAATTAAGAGCAGCCAGGGCTGATGAGCTGTTTCAGCCAGAACAATGATTGCTCAGTTGGCAGCCACGGGGCTGCTCCTCTCCCGGTTTCACTCCTTATCGCACCCTCCAATTATGCAAAGGCTGCTGATAAGGCTTTAACACATTTCAGCCCAAGAGGGAAGGGAGGCAGCAGCCTCTGCTGGAGCTGGAAAATGAAAAGCAGAGGATCCCCAGCGGAGGGGTGGGAGTGCTGCTGATGAAAGATGGACCCCGAAACGCAGCAGACTCGCCCGCTTGCTTGGTTTTAATTAATCCACCCCCGGTTTGCTGCAGTGTCTCACAGTCCCACCTCTGATGGTGCACAGAAAGCTCTATCTCCTCAGCCCATCTGGAGGCTTGCTTTGATGTCCTTTCTTGGCAGTGCACCCACTTATTTTAGTCGTGTTCCTATTTTTGTCTGACCTCACTACGCCCATTTGTTTGGGGACACATGGGTGTCTTCCAAGGCTCACGCTGTAACACTGTCAGAAAGTACCACAAGGGACTTCTCACAAGAGCTTACAGCTACAGGCCAAGGGGAAATGGATCCACACTGAGAGGGTAGGTCTAGCTTGGATTTCAGGAGAAAATCCTTGACTGCAAACATGATGAGGAACGGGCACAGGTTGCTCAGAGGGGCTGTGGATACCCCAGCCCTGGAAGTGCTCAAGGCAAGGCTGGCTGGAGCTCTGAGCAGCCTGGCCCTGTGAAAGGTGCTCCTGTACATGGCAGGAGGGTTGGAATGAGATGGTTTTCACAGGCCCTTCCAACCCAGGCCGTTCTATGATTCTATGGAAGACCAGCAGCAGCTTCCTGGACTGCCACCCCTCCCTACCCAGCTTGTGGGGAAAACCATGGAGGGCTGGGGGGCACCTGGGGTCAGGCTTTGGCATCTTTGGCCAGGGCAAAGCCAGGCATGTCCAGACTGCCCTTTGGCAACAGAAGTCACACCAAGGTCCCAGATCACCTGCTAGCAGTGAGCACCACTGTGTAGGACAGGTACAAATCCTACTGACTACTGGGATGGGGAGCTTGTGCTTGTTGAAACAAAGGGCAGGACAGGGACCTGCAGGATTGCCCTCATGCTGCAGCCTGATCTCTTGAGGCAAAGCAGGGCACCAGCACCACTGCCCACTCCCCTCTGCACAGCACACTTCACCTTCTCCTGAGCCCCCCCAGCCTCTCCTGCCATGTACCTGATGCTCCACATCTGTCCCTGCTCCCCATTCTGGCTCATCCCCCCAGGAGCCACCTCCAAGGTGAGGTGGCCAAAGAGCACAGAGATTCTCACCATGCTTCCTTCCTTCCTTCCTCCCTCCTCACACAAAGCAGACTTGGTAGCACACCAGGAGGTTTGTGTAGAAGGGATGTGGTGGGGTCTGCAGTGGCTGAGCAATCACAGGATGCAAAGGCCCCACTCTCCTCAGTGGTGAGCAATCACTGGCATCCTCTGCCCCATCTCTGCTGCTTTCTGTCCCCACCTGCAGCTGTGGCAGTGCTCAGGAAAACACAGAGCCTGCTGGTGCCACAGAGAGCCTCCCAGAGCTGCCTCACTTGGACAGTGCTCCCATCATTTGTGCTTTTCTCTTTTTGCAGCACTCTGATCTCTCATTTCCTTGGGCATCTGACTGACCTAGATTTCGGTGGGTGGTGGGTGTATTTGCATCTCAGAGCAGCAGGTTACCAAGGAAAAGCAGAGGTGGGAGCTGGGTGTGCACTGATCATTCCTGCCAGCCAAGTCTCTGATCTGAGGGTGAGTTCTGGAGCTGCCTGGGTAACACAAGCTGGGTATCCCAGCACATGGATCCATGGCTGTACTCCAGCTAATCCAGAATGTGCCTTTTTATGCCACAGCTCTTAACAATTTATCCACTTTCCCAATGTGCGGCAGAGGGGAGAAAGAAATCTCCTTTATCTCACATTGCAGGCATGGGGATGAGGCTGCAGCACCCTGGGCTGCCCCAGCTGCAGCAGGGCTTCACTCACAGGGCACCACAGCCCTCACCTCAGCCACAGGACCCAAAACCTTTCAGCAAACACAGGGCAGAGCAGGGGGACCTCTCCTCTGCACTGAACAGCACCTTTCACCCTGGCCATGATGAGCCTGAACCTCTTCCCATCTGAGCTGGGCACCATCTTCCTGTTCAAAGCCCAGTACCTCACACTGGGGCTGGAGGGGACCCAGCTTCTCCCAGATGAAGTTGGGAATGTCAGGCAATATTTAAGTTATGCTACTTTTCACTAAAGTTTTATCATTCTATACTATCTGTCAAACTGGATTGTGCCTGAAGTGAATGTGAATTATTTGCATAGAAGGCCCCTGCCCTGGATGACTCAAAGCTCACCCAAACTTCAGAGCCACCCCATGTGCCATCCAACACATCCAATGTGTTTCCCATGACTCTTCAACCCAGCAGCACTTTACTGCTTGGTTCTGTCTGCTGTGCATTGGACATCATAATTCTTCAATTTCTGGTAGCAGGGTGGCTCAATTTCAACAAAAAGGTTGAAGCTTTATAGTTTTTAGGTAGGCTATGAGCCCCCTCTGTTCTGCTGTCACTATGTGCCCTATTAAAGTTTGTCCCCATGTTTCTTATCAGCTCCCTTATCATCTCTTGCCCCCAGAGACTTCTCTTCTCCAGACTGAACAACCACAGCTCTCAGAGCCTTTCCTCACAGGAGAGCTGTTCCTTCTCTCTGGCAATTTTGGTGGCCTGGATCCACTCTAACAGGTCCATGTCCTTCCTGTGCTGTAGAAAATTCATCTCATTTGTTCCCCTGCATATTGTGAGAGGCAGTTTCTGATTTTCCACTGATTGTTCAGGAAGGTGTGAGTGCTTCCAGGCAGACTGGATCACTTAGGTGTGACTAACTCAAATTTTCAAATAAACCCTGAGGCTGGTTTATTGAATTACATTCCAGTGGATTCCATTCACTGGCTTTGGCAAAGGAGAGGTAGAAACATTTTATAAGGTGTTAATTTCAGATTAACAGATCCAACAGCCAAGGCTTTAGATCCAAATCTGTCACCCTTAACCCTCACTCCTTTGCTTGCCTTGACTCTTACCACTCAGCTGTGCCCATGCCACACACTCTGCTGCAGCCAAGGCTGATGAGCAGAGACCTGCTCCTGCAGAGGGGTGATAGGATCTGTCTCGTGTGGGTTTAAATGGATTAGAAAGCCATGACAAGATCAGCTCTGCTATCAGATCACAGGAAGGCAATCTCAGTGAAGGGTGTCCAACAAAAGGATGCAGGAACACAGTGCAAAAAGTGAGAATGTGGGAGCTCAGCATGCAGCAGCCTCCTCCCAGAGGGTGGGGAGCCCACAGGGGACAGGCAAGGGTGGCCCTGATCGGGGATGTGGCTGGGGTGCTGTCCCAGGCACTGAGGGTGTGTGCAAGGGAACCCACAGGCTCTGCCCTCACACCAAGTGTGGCTCTCTAATCAAGCTTACAGATGGCTAAACTGCCACAGGAGACAGAGCTGAATAAAGAGCCAATTATAAAAATGGTTATCACTCCTACCAGAGCAGCAGAGCCATGGATTTTGAGCCCCAAGGGGACAATTAGAGCGCTAGGACACGAATGCAAGCCACCACAGCTTCACCACTCAGTCCTGAATAGAAACCTGTGTTTGGCTGCAGCCTATCTGCCAGAAAACCACCAAAACAAAGAGGACCCACAACGGTTTCTAACATTTTACACTGACAATATATGAAACTTGTGTTTGGCTGCAGCCTATCTGCCAGAAAGCCACCAAAACAAACAGGCCCCACAATGGTTTCTAACATTTTACACTGACAATATATGAAACTTGTGTTTGGCTGCAGCCTATCTGCCAGAAAGCCACCAAAACAAAGAGGACCCACAATGGTTTCTAACATTTTACACTGACAATATATTGACCCAAACATATTACTAACTTCTACAGGAAAGTTCAAAATTGGAGCAATTCAGTAGTCTTTGCTTTCCAGCTAGCATTAGGTCTGTAATATCAAGTGTGATGAGCAGCAGAAAACAAATTTGTCCCAAAAGCTGTACGAACTATCAGTGCTTTCATTTACTGATTTTCATAAATCTCAAGTCCTCCATCTCCCACACAAACCCCCTCCCAAGGGTTAGCTGGGATATACCATTTACAGAGATGTCATAGGGCTCAGCCTCTTCGTAATATCCCTCTGGGGATTCAATCTTGGGGACTGCTGGTTGTTTTGTTTCAAGAATCTGCAGAAAAAACACATAAAATAAACATGATTTAAAGTAAAAACACATCCACCAAAACAATGGGACGTCCTTTCCCCCTTTTTTTAGCACTCAAGTGCATCCCAGTGGATGAAATCTGTTAGATGTGGTAGAGTTAGCTCAAATATAAATTGAAATTACTGTATAATTGCATCATAAATGTTATTTTCTTTTATGTTGCTTAGGAAGATCAACTCATAGTTGATCAATTGCAACCATCAGCTTTACCCTGAACTGAGATTTCTGCCTGCTGCACTGACCCCCCCTAAGCTGCCCATGGTACCTGGGGATGGTCCTCTGTGCCATGGGTTATATAAGATCTGGGTTATCTTATCAGGGAACCAGAAGTGAGGACAATTGGTGCAACCCTGGCTTTACACTGGAAACACAACCTGAGCAGCTCTGGTTGTGTCTCCAAGTCCCTGCCTGATAGAAACTAACAACAAAAAATCTCTGCCTTAGGAACTATATTGGGAATCTTTAATTGTGCTCTTAACAAAAAGTGAAGGAAATGGATAAACAACACCAATGGAAAATAAGCCTTTGAAAAGAGTCCAAGTGCTGGAAAATCCCTGTGGCGCCTGCCAAACCCCTCCCTAAGCACAAGCAAGGGCTGGCAGAAAAAACATGCCTTGATCCTTTAGAAATATCAATACATGAGGGGAAAAAAAGTGAAGAAACAAACTTTTTACTTTTCAGGTGATTCACAGAGATGTTGGACATGAGAGAGCAGAGCAGCAGCATGAACAGATCGGAGCACAGAGCTTATGTTCTTCCCAAATGCCTGGCATCCCATCTCCCACCCTGACCTGACAGCAGCACTCCCTGCTCCCAGTGAGGTGTAACCACCCTCAGTGAGCTGACAACAGGATGCTCTGTCCTGCCAGGCTTCAGCTGCCCTGGCTGGGGCTGTGCAAACCCTGCCAGGATGGATGCCCAGGGTTGAAGCCCCATTTCCCCCAGGAGGAGGGGCAGGTCTCTCAGCAGAGAGAGCAGTGTTGAAGGTCACAAATCATGAATTCTGCCAGCCCACAGTTGCCCCCTGGGGAAGAGGGGCCAGCTGTGCACCAGCATTGCAGGACCAGCCCGTTTGCAGGTCATGCCAACATCATCAAATGCAGGTGCAAAGCTGCCCATCCTGCCCTGGCTGTTTCCACCAGCAGCTACTGGTGCTGAGCAGCAGAAAGGAGGCTTTGAAGGAAGAGATTTTCTGGCCAACAGCTGCCCACAAAGGGAGTGAGCAACTCTGGCCACAGCAAAGTCACACGTCTGCTCCCACTTGGACGAGCTGCCTGTGGCTCTGCCAACCTCCCAAATTTCCCCAGTGTTCAAATTCCTCATGTGGGTCTGCCAGATGCTGTGAGCAGCCTGGACTTTCCTTCCAGAGGCACGTAGAACACTGCTGGAAAACACTTGCCCTCCAAACACTTAAAAGGTTTAGGAACTTCTTGTCCTAATGTGTTGCATTAAAGAAACAAAAACAAACCCAGTCACTCCAGGGCTTTACCTAATCCCTTCCCTGGCTAGGAAATGTGTCTGTAATTGCCATCTGTGGTGGCCTCCTGTGTGTAGCCAGCTCACTTTGGGCTGTGACCATAAAGAAATTGCCTACACAAAGAAATGCTGTGGGTTTTTTTTAACACCATCCCACAACTGTCAGGGAAGGGGCTGCTCTGTTTGGTTTCCTACAGGGTGCACCTTGGTTAACCAGAAGGTATTTGTTTTGTCTCCTCTTTCCCTAGGGGTGTGGTTTACTCTCTAACTTCAGTCAAAGGTTGTAAATTGTGTTATTTACCCACGCTGGCCCTTGCAGAACATTTGCCTGTTGCATTATGGCACAATGAGCATGCAAATATCACCACCCTGGGTGTTTGCATCCCTACCACAGGACCTTCCCTGTGGATGGCAGGAACAGGCAGAGCTGCAGCACAGGAGAGGTCACCAAGGCCTGCAGAACTCATGGTTTAAAGGTTGTTTTGGGGCAAATCCAAAGGAATCAGTGGGATCCAGGTGGGCCACCCCTGCTGGGTTGCCCAGTGGCTGCCAGGGACAATTGGCTGTGCAGAGCTTTATCACCATTTTTCTTCCATGCCTCAAGAGGCAAGTGTAGAGCAACACCACAGGATGCCTGAGTGCCACCAAACCACAGAAAAATCTGCAGAGCAAAAACAGATCTAATCTGAATTCCTCTCCTAACCTCTCAGTTTCTGTGCAAGGAGTTGTGTTCCACCCTCCACTGCCCAGCTGGCTGTGGCTCCTGCCTGCCCTGGGAGCTGCAAATGCAGACAGGGAAGATCCATTTCCCCCTAACAGCAATTTCCACTCATTAAAGCTCTCCCCAGCCCTGTTCCCTGAAGGACACTCAGATATCTTTGCTGCCAAAGCTCACTGACACTCAGATGCTCACATGAGGAGGCTCCTGACTGCTGCATCCAAGGGAGGTTAACTCCAGTGGCAAGCAGCTGGGAGAAGGAAATTCCTAGCACAGGTCTGGGAGAGGACAGGTGCCCTTCTCAGCTGAAATCTGAGACTATTTTTTTTTTAATTCCCTCATTTTTTGAGGGAATTTTTTAATTCCCTCATTTAACTTCCTGCTTGCCCAGTCAGAAAGCTGGGCTGCACCAAGCTCAAGAGAAATGCCTTGGGGACACCTTGCTGCTGCTTCCCCACTGGTGCCTCCATTCCACCTCCTGCCCACCATGAAATACAGAGCTAAATAGAGGATCCTGCTCTGGCCACTGCTCCCAGGCACTCCAGCTCCAGCCCTCTGCAAGGGCAGAGCCCTCTGGGGCTGGAGCAGCTCCCAGCAGGCATCCTAGGGTTTGTCAGCTGCATCCCATCCTAGCCCCTGTTTTCCCAGCTCCTCCAGCTGAGCCACACAGATCCCTGGGCAAAAGTCCTGGGGCCTCACCCTGCATCCTCCTTCCTGGGCAAAGAGCAGATCCTCCTTCATGGCTGATGGATGCACCACCCCATCCTCCTCATGCCTCCTCCTCCTCCTCCCCATGCCTGCTCCCTGCCCTCCTTCCCTTTCACACCCTGACATCCCAGCTAACAGCAATTCCCACATTGCACCAACTACTGAACAGCAGCATCAGGGGCTCGAGCATGACCTGTGTTGGGACAGCTGGGCTGGCTCCTGGCACAGAGACAATGGGGTTTAACTGAGTTAGAGCTGCCCTACAGAGAAACCCCAGAGCCAGCAGCTCCTCCTCACAGAGCTGTGGGCTGCACACCCACAGCAGCCCCAGCACCCAGTGCAGACAGTAGCAGGTGCTCCAGCTGGGAGCAAAGCTGTGGCAATGGCCAAGCTGAGGAAGGCTCTGGCAGCAAGGGAGGTGCTGGTACTGCCCTACACTGCAGCTGAGGGGTTGCTGGCTTTTCTAAGGCACAGCTGATTTACAGCCCAGGAGAGATTTCCAAAGCAGCAGCTGAGAGTCATCACCACCTCTGCTTCTTTGAAAACCTCTCTTCTCCTTCCTTGAGCCCATGCAATGGGTTATGTGGGTCTCCCTGGCAGGGAGCACAGCCCAATTTGCACTCATGGGGAGCTCCCACAGCTGCCTGATCCACCTGAGCACAAGATTTGGGTACCACAGGGGTTCCTGGGTGTCCAGCCAGCCCAGGAGCTGCACCAACCACACACTGGCCCACAGTCTTTGTAAACATGAAACACGCAGCTGGAAATGCCTGGTTCAATGTTTTGTTGTTATTTTTAAAATAAAGCTCACCAGGACTCTTTGCCTCACCATCATACACAGGCAGAGGTGTTTCCACCCAGCTGTTCTGCACAGGACCTGACAACAGCAAAGCCTCAAGGGGCTCAGAGCCCCAGGCTGAGGCAGGGAAAAGCAAAGGGTGTGAGGTATTTACCTTTGGAGGGGGGAGGTCTGGCAGGCTCTTCTGAGGAGGTGACAAATGCAGTCCTGAGTCTCCATTGGTCAGGGAGTTCTTCTGATCCAGCACTGCAAGGCAGAAACAATGGCACAGGTGGCATGTGGCCTCTCCCAGCAGAGCACTCGCTGCCCTGGGCTGTGCTGAGCAGCAGGATGCTATTCCAGTGGGGAGCACAGTGACAATGGCAGGCAGGGCTGCAGGGCCACCGTGGCATTTCAGGCCACAGCCAGGAACGTGGCACTGGGAGACCCAGCTGACCTCTGGTTTTAGGGCATCTTTTTCCTTCTGGAGGGAAAACTGGGAAGGCCAGGCCCACTGCTGACACTTTGGAGGGTCTGGAGAAGCAGCATGGGCAGGCACCACACAGTGCCTGGAGGCCCAGGGCAGTTTAGTCCATGCCAGCTCTGATCCCTGCAAGCAGACAGGTCAGTGACTGTCTGCTCCTCTGCCACCTTTCCCAAAAAATGAGTCCAGCATCACCCTGCTCACCGGGCAAACTGCAAAGGTGGCTGCTCAGCTAAGTGCACAGTGGCTTCTGTGATCACTGCTCAAGGGAGGGCTGCTCTTGAAGCAGCCCAGGCCAAAGATGTGGCATGTGGCAGCAGAACTGCTCCAGGTGATCCCTGTCTGCCTCTGGAAAGTCCCTTTTTCTGAGCAGCTGGATGCAGAGTGATTCAGTATCTGGAGGGTACATTGAAGGCTCAGAAAACTTGAGTTCAGTCCCCTTCTCCTACCACAGAACTCCTGGGTGGCCTCAGTGAGTGCCCAAATCCCATGACCTCTGAGATAGTGCAGTGATGGATGCACCCCCTCCTTCTCCAGCCACACAGGCCAGCATCACAAATCACAGACTGTTCCCTTACTGGGCTGGGAGGGCAGGAATATTTTTCCCTAGACAAGCATTAACATTTTGCAGGTGTCCTCTGATAAAGATGCCTCTCTAAAAGCTGCAGCTTGAAGAGGACTTAGAAGAAGGAAAGAAAAAGAAAAACCATCCAAAATCCTGCTGAAATTCACATCTGTACTAGCTGTTACTTATCTGTACTCTCTGTTCCTTGTAAAAGTGAATGCCACCTGGCATTTGGGATAAGAGGATCACTGTGGCCACACGAGGAGCCCTTCACACCAGTCCCACCTCCCAAACTCCTGCCCCTTTGTGCTGACTTTGAGGAGGAGATGGCATTTGGCTCACTGAAGAGCCCTGTGCACTTGGGTAGAGACTTGCTGCATTTCTAGAGTAAATGGGATCCATAAATGGGATCCATAAATGATGGTGCCTTCATCATCCTGTGCAGGGAATTCAATTACTGGGCCCCAGGAAGGCATCTCAAAAGCTGTGCCTGTTCTGCTTAAATCCTTACCACTGGATTGCAAGTAGAAAAGAGGAGCAGGGAAATACATTTTTGTGCAGAAATGGCATATTTTAAAATTTGGAGGGGGGACTTTTGGAGGTGATGGACTTTGGAAAGCATTTCACCCCGTGCTGCTGAAGCTCTGCAGAGCATGAGAGGTTCTGTCAGCTCAGGCACAGAAGTGTGTCCCCAGTCCCACTACAGGCATGGAATTGCAGTGCATAAAAGGGACAGAGGGAGTTGTGTCATCACTGGAAGATCAATATTAGACCAGTGGGCACTTGGGCCCCCTCCATCCACTCAAGCTGAGCCTGCAGGCACCTCTCCATCCAGTCACAGAGGCAGGACCAGGGCTCTGCACCCAGCTGCAGCTGTGGCTAAGACCCCACACCTATGTCTCACTGACCTCAGCATTCCCAAATAGCTCAGCAGTTTTACTTGGAATAGGGAAGTTGTTGAAAACAGAAAGAGAGAGGTGCCAGGTCCCACAGGGAGTGACTGAGGGGGCAGAGTCATGGCCTTGACAGGGAAAAGTCTGAAACAAAAGAACCACCTCTAAAAATAAACAGCCTGAAATTTTCCCTGTGTTTGAGCATGGTGGATCAGTGCAAGCTTTGCTTTATCCACCCAAATGAGAACTTATATAAAGAGATGTTTCTGTGGCTGCTCAGCTGCTGGGAGCTGTGATCCCAATTTAGAGCATTACAGCATCACCCTGTCTGGAGCTCACACTGGGGCTGCACGAGTCAGCTGGGAGCACATCCTGTCTTCAGAGGCATTTGAAGTTGGCCCAAGTTTGGCTGCAGGTAGTTTAAAGAACAAATCAAACCAAATAAACAACAAAAAAACCCCAAAACACCACAAAGAAACAAAACCAAAACAAACAACTGTGGAAGTGAGACAATCCCAGCTATTGCAGGACCAGCACATCAGCAGCAGGCTGCACTGATGAGTCCTTGTCTCATCCCTCTGCACTGGAAACTCTGGGGTAGGATCAGCCCCTGACTAGGTGTGCATTTAAAAATGTGTGCCACTAATTCTCTCCCTCCATGCAATTACCAGCAACCTCTTTCATGGTGAACTTCAAAGAGGAAGAACATTTTTAGACAATTATGTTCTTTGTCGTGTTACAAATCCAAAACCTGGGAAAACTAACTTGGGAATGAGTATTTCACCAAGGTTTGATTTCTCAGCCTTTACCTCTGCAGAGCTCCCACATCCCTGGGAGATGAAGGAGCTCTGTCCCTGCAGATGGTGAGGGCTGAGCCCAAACTCACCTCACAAGGCTGTGACTGCACAGACCCTCTGGGCCAGGGCAGAGCAGCACAGCAAACCAGAAATACACTTTCAAGGTCTCAAAGATGCAAAAAGTGGCTTGTTTTGTGGCCAAAGAAAGCACGAAGGCTTCCTTGAATATTTCAGGCACTGGAGCTTCAAGCCTTAGAAGGCAACATTTTTGTCCCAAAATAAAGACCTCCAAAGTGCTACTTCCAGGAATAACCTCACAGTGTTGGCAAGGACCACTATTTCCAAGGGAATGTTATGAAAATGGCCCTTCCACAACCAGCAGCTGCTTCAGCCCTCAGAGCTGCCAGGGCAAGGCTGTAACCTTGTGTGCCTTCATCATCCCCTGAGACACAATGAAACCATCAATCTTCAGCTCCCTACCTTGGTCTTGTTTCTCTTGGTCACCCTGCTGTTTATGGACTGTCACTTTGTTCATATAAATATACTCCTCATCGCCACCTGCAAAACAGAGGGAAAAGTGAACTCTTTACCCGCATGCTGCTTTCATACTGCTAAGTTTTTCCACAAAGGCAGATGTAAAAAGTGTCTCTGCTGAGCACATTTGGTTGAGGCAACGTGCAGGAAAAACCCCAAGCAATAATAAAAAGCAGAAAAATTAAGTGCTTTATGGTCAGGAAATTCCGTTAAGTTAAAATTTCTACTTAAACATTAACTTGGCCAAACAGTACATCCTGTGTATCTTACAAAGTGGATTAAATAAACTTAAGGTTTAATAAAGAAAACAGAAAGGATCGGGAATCTTGAGAATCCTTTGCTTGTAAAGCTGGACACATAACTATAGTAATTTTACATAAACAATTAGAGGTCACCGCAAAAATAAACTCAGTTTCATTTTCTCCTTCTAATTTTCATGTCTCCCCTTCCCACCAGCTGCCAGGAAAATGTTGCTTCAGGCCCCCAGAGCAATTCCCATGACAGCCCAGCACCCCATCCTTGGTTTTCCTCATCTGTACCACTGGACTTGGTGTAGACTTTCAGAAGGTCAGAGAGGAAGCTCTTCTTCACCACAGCAGTGCTGCTCAAGTTCTCCTTGTCCAGTATCCTCAGAAAATCTTCAAGTTCTGTGAGCAGCTGCTCGAGAGCTACAACAGAAACAGAGACAACTGTTGGCCAAGCAGCTGGCTGGTGTGTCAAAAGAGGACATATGTTAATTCTATGATTTCAAAAATCCTTTGCTTTTTCTGCCCAGGAATAGTTCATATTTAATTTTCCAGCTTGAACTCTGCCTCTAGCTTTGGAAAGAAAGTGAGTCTTAAACCAAAAAATATCCAACTTCCCTTAGTCTGTTCACATATCAGTGAAATCCCATGTAAATACCTGTTCTCCTTCCATTAGAACTTCTTGCTCAAGTAAAGACAACCTGAAGAGATTTTGATCATGGGGGCTGAGATTACATGAAGGCAGCTTGCAAGGTCTTGATCCATGCACCTTGAGTCCTGGCAAATATCATTCAAACCTCAATTGGCTTGGGACTTATCAAAAATCCTGATTTTTGCTTCTTTCTAAGCCTCCTCCTTATGTGGGGGAGATGGGGCCCTGGCAGTCTGGTGTAGCAGGAGGTGTCCTTTCCCATGGCAAGGAAGCTGGAACTAGATGATCTCTAAGGTCCCCTCCAGCACAAACCACTCAACAATTTTATGTTTCATTCCACCATGATTTCTCTGTCTGCATTAATTGGAAAATGTCTGTGTGTGTGTTCCAAAAAGAAACTAAAAGAAAATCCCCACCTCCTCACATCCATAAATCACATTTCAGTAACTTCCCAAGCCACCTTGCTTGGGCAGGGACCACAGACCCACTGTATCACGTGAAGCTGAGGACACAAGACTCAGCAGCATCTCTCAGGGCCTCAGGGACCCTGCTGCACCCAAGGCACCCCTGCACACCCAGAGCAAGGAGCTGGGACAGGCACTGCCCAGCTGAGCCAGCCTAATGGGTTTGTTTTCCTCCTGAGGAGGTGCTGCACAGCCCTGCCACCAACAAATCACTGCTCTGACAGGGCTCACGCTGCAGCAACAGACTCTTAATTGCTTGCTTTTGTTCACACCAGAGTTCATCGTGGGCTAATTAGCAGCAGGGGCAGGAGGAGGAAATAACAGAGCATTATTATGTGGAGGGAGGGACAGCGTGTGGGAAAAACATCCCAAACACGGCTGGGACTGCTCCTCCCCTCTGGAGGCTCCCCTGCTGCCCCTCTCCATGGCTCCCTGGTGCTGAGGAGCTGCAGGGATGGGCAGTGAAGCTTGGCTTGGCCACCACCACCCTGCAGTGACCCCTGAGCACTCCACAGGGAGCTGTGGGATAGCTGGAGTGGGGAAATGCTCCCTTCCCTGTGCTCACAGCATCCCCACACTGCTGATCCCATGGAGCCCCTGTGAGTGACGGCTCACTCCCTAGGAAAGTGTTAATTAACACTTTGGATTCATAACACAAAGCATCTGAGCAGTTCTAGTTAAAGAGCTACCACATTTAAGGTCACTTTTTTAAAGGCAGGAGAAAGCCATCACCTTCCTACTCATCCATCTTTAGCCACCAGGCAACCTTCCTAAAGGTTGGTTCCTAAAGGTCTTCTAACTAAATGCATGTTAGAAGATTGATAAATAAATTACACTGTAAAGGTTTATGTTGCTGGTGATTAATTGAAACAACTTGCTACTGCTCTCAAACTGAATTAATCTTCACCAGACTGACTGTAAGACAGCCTAATGACTACAGAGCAGTCAATAACAGCTCCAGAGCAACCAACCAACTTGTAGTTATTCACACTTCACTCTATACCCTCTACACCAAATTAATTCTCTTCTGGTCTGATTTAGGCCACCAGGGAATGGAAAACACCTGCATCATGCTGTGCTAACTTAAAGGTTAACTTTGCTAGCTTCTGTTTTGCCCAGAGAAAACAAGAATCACCTCAAGAAACAGAAGTTTTTATTTTTCCCCATAAGCTGTGAGGAAACAGGTAGCATTTGCTGCTAACGCTGCTGGAAGCCAACAAGCAATGAATGGTGTCAAACCTACTCACAACTGGCTTCTCTAAAGCTTCAGGGACCCTGCTTCTTCCAAGTTTGAGGAAACTGCCCATGGTAAATCACAGCCTTGCTAAACTCATCTGCTTCAGTGGCCCCCTTCAGAAAATTCAGACTGAGGTCAGGTCCTGCTGGTCAGGCCAGCTGCACAGCACATTGATGTGGCAGGGATGATACCAGAAACCACAGCACAAGGACACCTAACCTTAATCTGAAGCTTCAGAAGCAGCTGCCCATGTGGATGTCACAACAGTGGGTTTGCAGGGAAGAGGGTACAATTCCCATTCCCTCCTCCACCCCCAGACTGCAGAAAATGAGTTTATTCTTCTCCCAGGCATCCACAGCTAGCACACACACAGGGCTGAGCCCTGATGAATAGCAGAGCCCATACAGTAGGTTACATTTTCCAGCCCACCAAAGCTGAACTCAGGCTTCCAGTGACTCAAAGCAGCTCATTTAGGATGTGATCCTGGGGCCACAGAGGTCAGTGGAAAGACTCTGTCAGACCTCAATGGATTCAGACTTCAGGGACTCAAGAGAGGTTAATTCTGTCATCTGCTTCTATGCAAGTATCTCCCTCACCTCAGCTGGACATTCCCAATCCAAACCTGATACCTGCAAAAAAAACCCAAAACCTTCCACTGACCATTCATTCTCTCCTACCAGAGGGAGAACAAGCTTATACTTATCAGAGACTGATGTGTGTGAGAAGTAAAATGAATTAATACTAAGAGGGTCTGTAAGATCCTCTGTGCAAGCCACTATCACAGCAGGTCCCAGCAGTAGAAACAATTGAGAACCCTTGTACATTAAAGCATCTCAGGATTCTGAGTGCTGGAAGTCACTGCTTGATCTCAGCTGAAGACCAATCATGCTGTGCTGGTGATATATGGATGAACCACACTCATGGCAAAGCCAGGCTGGTGGCTTTTCCAAGAGCCTGAAACAAATGGTTCTCCCTCTGAGCTGCATGGTTTTGCTCTCCTTATCTTAGCAGTTTAGAAATGAGAGCACATAAAGAGATGATTCCTGCTCTGCAGGGCAATAGTTACAGATCCAAGGAACATATTTCCAAAATGGTATGGCTGTGAGCAGCAGGATGAGAGATCAGAAGTAGACAGAAGCCTAAGTCATAAGGCAGAGGAATTCTCAGATGCTTTTCTGTAACTTTTTCCACTGCTGTATTGCTCTTCTGAACTCCCATAGCACTTCTTTGTGACTTCAGCAATATTTCTGGCACCATCTCAAACAAAGAGCTTCATAGATCTTACAAAAATTCAGCCCCCTTCACAGAAAACAGGGATTATCTCTAAGGTTTAGATTGTCAGGAAAATGAAGAGGCTTGGCCAAGGTCACTGTGAGTACCTGCACTGAATCCAGTCCCCTCAAGCACCAGGATATGACCTGCTCCAGTTCCCTAAAAGCATGGCCACGGACCTGGGGTGCCATCAGAAATGACAGCACAGCTCATGCCGTGTTCTTCTCCATGGCAAAAAGACACCAGCAACTGGATAAAACCCACAGCAATTTCTCAACACAGGATGGAGAGAAGCACAGAAGCATCACAGTCAATGGGAAACTTGAGTGATTTGCATCTGCAGTGAGTGGATGATCATCACTGAAAGGATGGTACTTTGAAATACATAGAAATATCACATCTCTACTGATGTATAAGGACTTTCAGGGTGGGGGTTACAGGCAGAATTACCAGCTCTTCCTTCTTGCATGCACTTAACTGGATGATGAGATATGTTCTCCCTTCTTTTACTCCTAGACAATGGAACCCATTTTGCAGCAGCTCCTGGGCTGCCCCTGAGCAGCACAGGCTCTCTCAGTTTGAAGGCTGCAACTCTGGTCTCAGCAATAAGCAAAGAGATGCTTTGAACACTGATCTGTTCCAACAGCAATTCAGTGGCAGCAGGACAGCACTGAAAAGGGCTTCTTTTGGCAGGAGCCTGTGCCTTTCTTTGCAGACTGAAAGTCTCTTGCATTGCAGCAGTGTCTAGCCTAGCTCATGAGAGCCCAGAGCCAAAAAATGAAACAGCTTGCAAAGCCCTCATTGAGGAAGCACATTCCTTGCAAAAGAGCTGCCAATTTTGCCTGACACCAAGGTCACTGAAAGGTAAATGACCATTAAACTAGATTATAAAAGCCATTCCTACTAATAACCACTGATCTCTGTCATGGTGCTACAATAACAACCTATGTCTACATCTAATTACTTCATGTCTTGGCCTTATGAGGAAATGGGAAGACAGGCTCTGAATGAACTTTCATTCAAGTGTTTCAGTAACCACTGGATTGTATTAGACCTTTTAATCTAAATTCAATTACTTATTTTATCAAGGTAGAGGGGCCCCAGCCACCGGACAAAGAACTGTAACGAGATATATACTAAAGGACAAACTCTTTCCTCTGCTGAGATGAGAGGTGAAAGATAAGGAGTATCATTTGCTAACAGGAAACTAAGGCATTGGGACATTAAGTGATTGGTCCAAGGGTATGGGCATATTCTTCAGCAGATCAGGAATATAAACTAGCTTTCCCACATCCCAGCCTGGGGATTGTGTTTCCAAGCCCCCATCCATGGATCCCAAAGTGCTGAGAGATATTCCACCCTCCTGCCCAAAGCAGAGTCTGGTTTTGGTACTTCTGGATTCACCCCTCCCTCCTAGAAGGAGCTGGGCTAAGCTGCTGACAAACAACTCCATTCAGGCACCAAGCAAATACCTGCAGTTTGTGCTGTGCCAAAATTCCTGCTCCAAAAATCTCAGAAACTCCAGAGGCAGTAGAACTGGTAACAGCATTGTGAGCCATGAAAAAGCCAGCCCCAGGAGCAGAGGAGCTGCTGAGGGGTTCCTGAGGTACCTGCCCACACCCAGCCTCCCCAGCCTGCCTCCACCTTGCACTGCATCCCATGGCAGCCTTTCAGCCTTTCCCACTTCCCACTGCCCAGCCCTGGCTGGCAGCACTGGGATTCCCCAGGGGCTGCTCTGGCAGACAGCAGTTCCTCTCTAGCCCTGCTCTCTTTCTTCCTTGGCTGCACAAGATGAATAGGGCAGCTGAGGAGCGTGCAGAGAGGACAGGCAGGCACAGAGGCAGCATTCAGCCTGCTGAATAGCAAGTGCTGTCAGAGGAGCACCCAGCCCAGGCCTCCCTGGCTAATTTGGAGTTTTACAGTAACAGTTGGGCCTTGCAAGAGGGAAAAGTCACCCACGGTTACAGCTAGAGAAGGCCATTCTCCCCAGCTGTGAGGAAAGGCAGATGTGTGGATGGTGACAGCTGTAACAGCTGGATGACCCCTACACTGGGCCACCTTCCAGACCAGCAGAGCAGATCCTCCCTCAGACAAACCAGCCCTCCTCACCCTGCTGGCTGCAGGGCCGTGCAGGGGAGCAGGGAAGAAAAGGGAGCAGCAATGCTTTGGCTCCTCTGCCCCGCTCCAGGTGCTGCTGGCTTTGGCAATGCAGGGCAGGGAAGGACAGCTGGCAGATGGTTCATCCAAATACACTGAGAAGCAGCAACATCCCTGCTGAATCCCAGAGAGCTGCTCCTCTGGAAGGCAGCCCCATCCTACTGAAACCCCACCAGCATTCACCCAGGGCAATGAGCAGAATAAACCAGGTGAGTGCAGACCAAGGCACTCAGGCTGAGTGAGACCAGGTTTGCCACCTTGGTTTAGACCATCAGAAAAAATTATTTTCTTCTCTTGCACTTGCACCTGTATTGACTGGCTAGCCTTCCATCTTCTTGCTTTTCATGGGAAGAGAATAAAAAGCCCAGCCCACTGTTGTCCAGTTGAAAAGTTTTCTTTTACCCACATAAAAATAATTATGAATATACAAATAATCGTAGAAGAAAAGAAATCTCCCCACAGCAAAATGAGAAGTGCTGTGTTTTTCAAAGGAAAACCCACAAAAACCCCTCTAAGCTTCTGGCAGACAATGAACTTTCTCATTGGAGAATCACTGCTAGATTAAACAAAAAGCGAAATTCATAATCCTGAGACAAGCTAAAATCCCTCAAAATAAGAAAACTGTAAAACTGGAGAACTTCTCTCAGAGTCTCCCTAATAAGCCAGACAAGTGTCAGACAGCTATGACCACTGTCACAAAGCTGTCTGATTTTTAGACACAATGAGAGCTCCCAGGGAAGAAAGAAAGAAAAAAAACCCCACCCAGAGTGTTCTATTAATGCACCTAAAATCCAGCACTGCTTGGATTCACACTCTCCTTGGGAGCACTAGGCTGGTCTTTGTTGCAAAGCATGATTCATGGAAGGACAGAGGCAAACAATGTGTTTGGCTGGCTGTGGGCTGTGAACTGCACAGATGAACCCAAGCAGCTCTGCGTGGGCTGCTCTGGAAGTTTGAACAAGACTCGCATTGAGAAGGGGCAGCTCTAACCCAGGAACTCTGAACTTTAACAAAACGGCAGCAGAAAATGCACACAAAGCTTTTTTCAGTGAGCTGAGCAAACAACAGACTCCTCTTCCCTCCACTGGAAGGTGGGAAACAGCATCCAAGAAAAATTAAGGGAAAAAAAAAAAGAAGGAAGGGAGAAGCAAAACATGAAAATTACCATGTCACACAGAGATTTTACCGAGCACACCTGCATTTAGTGCCATATTGATCTATTATATCATAGAAGTTTGGGTGGGAAGGGACCTTAAAGATCATCTGGTGTGCAATGGAGGGTGTATGTTTGGCACTTCACAGCAACACAGTGCTGTGCTTCTCTGCAAAGGGTCTCAGCCTTTCCATGACAGAGCAACTGGTGAGTCACTGGAGGTCCCCCACTGCCAAAGAAATTTGCTGGATGACATCCCAGAGAAGCTGGCACCCCTTCCTTTGGAGCAGGCCCTGTTAGCTCACTGCCCATCAAACTCACAAGGTCCCCAAAGCTGTGCTAGGCTACAAACTGCAGGTCTGTGCTCAGTGATGCTCACAGCCTCAGCAGATGGGATCATAGCACAGAGTGCCATGGAAAACCACGCTGGGAGCTGGGGGGGATCAGAGAAGTGCCACATCCTCACTGTGTGGGGCACCAGGTCACACACAAGTTGTACAACACAGTAACTCCTGCTGGGACAGAACCCAGCCAGGAAAACAGAAAGGAAGCAACTAAAGAAGCATCAGTGCAGTAGTCAAGAGGGTAAGGAATGATCCATCCAAATTAAGATGTCAAGTAAAAAAAGTTGGACCAAGTCAGGTAGGGTAGGACATTAAAGACGACACTGTTTTTAAGGTAAATACCCCCAGAGCAGGGCCTGGGGGTATTTACACTTTCCCAGTGGGGAGAAAAACAATCCCAACAATTTTTACAAAGCAGAACTCACATCTGCTGCCAAGCCCCAGAGCTGAATCCTAGACAGAGACACCTTTTCCTGTGAAGCTGCCTCCACTGATTCCCTTCTGTCCCCACGATCTTTTCTGCTGCTTTTCCCCCTTACTCCTTCAGTTTCCAGCTAAGGTTGGTGGTTGGCTGGTTTGGGTTTTCTCTGCCTTGTGAAGGGCTGCTCTCCTCTCCATCAATCTGTAGGGATGACTTCACTGGAGGGGTTGGTGACCATCCAACCTGCACTCAAAGCTCATCTGCTGTTTGCTGGCCAATGCCATGCACAGCTGTGCCCAGGAAGGGGCTACCAAGAAGTGGCTGATCAGATGGAACAGCTGCCTTCAAGAAAAAGAAATACAAAAACCACTCAACCAAATGCCACAAGCACACAGGGCTCCACTGCTGGAACCTTGTGCAAGAAGGCATCCCACAGCTCAGCACAGCCTTGCTCTGCCCTGCCTTAGAGCAGCCTTTGCTCCATCAATGGGGCCACGTGCTCCCTGCACCTCACCTCAGCTCTTTGCCAAGGCTCCTGGAGCATGGTTTTAGTCAAAATGCTGTGGCAGCCTTTGCCTCATCCCGGTGCAGAGGAAAGCACATTTCCATCCCTGTGCACATGACAGAGCAGCAGCAGGACAGAGGCACACAACAGCCCCCAGTGCCTGCTGAGCCCACAGCCACAGCACCTCCTTCCCATGGAGAAAGGAAGCCTGGATACCTCATTCCCAAAGCAGAGAGGGAGAAATGCAAGGTCCTGCAGAGATTAACTCTCACAAGGATGGTGAACAACAGCCCTGGAACAACACCCGTGGTTTGTGCCACTTCAGTACAAATAAAGGAGGTTAACTGCCAAATATATTTTGGGATGGATTTCTCTCTCCCAGGCAAGACACAAATTGAAGGAAGCTGCCAGATACACATTGGGTTATGCTGGTTTTTTTAAGAGAGGACAAGCACACACACACACCCTCCCAAGGCCTCATATCAAAGCATTTTCCCACCATTCTCTGTTGATTTAATGGCATCATTTCTCCAATGAACAATAGGAACACAGCAGAAGAGGAAAGCAATTATGTTTGAGAAAGCAAAAGCAAGAGCTCTGGGGTCAGAGAGAAAGACAGACACATAGCCCTGGAGTCCCCAGTCTTTCCTTGCTGTTTCCTCTGCAGAAAGGGCTTTTTGAGCCACGCTGCCCACAAGAGCCAGGGCTGGGCCTCTGGAAAGCAGAATGACCACACCAGGATATTGCACCACTGCAGGGGCACAACAGGATTTTTAAGCATCCTGAGTGTATCAGGGTAGGCTGGCAGAGCCTACAGCAACATCATTATTGATTGCTAGATTTCTTTCTTAATAATCTTGCTCAATCCCTTGTCCAGCATGCAGTCCTTATCCATCCTCCTCAAGGTAATCTGGAAGCCCAAACTCCAAGAGGGAGGATCATGCAGCTGAGTCACTGAGCAGTGTTGATGGAACAATGTGCAAACCAGAGATTTTTTCCTCTGGAAATCTGGTGTTTTAATTATCAGCAGAGAAAAGTGCTAAAATCCCCAATACCAATTCTCCCCCCAGAAAAAATCCTCCCCACCCCCACAAAATTCCCCCATCTACAGACATCACTAAGGACCAGAGTTCACACTCCTCCCTAATAAGATTCAAAGCAAACCAGTGCTCACTACACTTCAGTTTAGGGTTAAGGAGCATAGAAAGACAAGCTTTAGTAATTCTACAAAGAGGTCAGACTACAAACCCTCTCCTGCCATGAGTCACCACAGCTCAGGGAGCACCTCCCAACAGGGATCCAACATCTGCCACCAAGGGAGCCACAGCTCCCACCCACCACTCCCCCAGGTGTGAGGGCAAGGCACACCTGCCAGGTGACCTGGGGACATTCCTCACTCTGGCATTCAGGAGATACCACCTTTACTCCTCTCCCACACCTCCAAAATGATATTTCACTAAGCCAGGGTGGCAGAGCAGCCTCCCAGGAACAGGCAGCTCCCCTGTTTGCTGTGGATTACCAAGGCAGCTGGGCACCACATGAAATGTCACAAGACACATGTGCCCTGTTAGGAAACACCAGTCTTGTCCTAATGCTGCAGGGATGCCCAGAGAAAGAGGCTCTGCCCTGCTTCACACCCCAAACACCACTTTCATCACTCAACAGGTTTTCAAATGGGATTCAAATCTCTGGTACCAATTTTTTTATCTGTGTTATTAATCCCTGTTGCCAAGAAACTCCCAAATACATTTTCTCCATGGAGCTTCTTTATCCAATACTCATAAAAACAATCATTGGTGGCCTTGAGAAAAACAAGTGTCACTCATGGAGAGGATGCTCAGAATACTCTCCCAGGCCACCCAATTTCTGCAATGGCTGCACACACATTAAATTTCCAACACAGGCCCATCCATGTGACAGAAATGTGTCCTACCAAAACACAGGTGGAGACACATGAGCTCCCACTTGTCCCCTGCAGATGCAGGCCCCACTGGTGTGATCTGACTCATGGAGCACAGACCAGAGAAGCCACAGACATTTCCCTGCTGAGATGAACAACTGCAGTGACCAAATGGAGGGTTCCTGGTGTGACTCATGGTGACAGCCCTGCTCCCCTGCCCATGGATGCTTTACTGCATGGGGGAACCTCTTATAAGGCAGAGGTAAGCACCCAAAATTCTGCCAAGAGCAAGCCTTGGTCAATAAACCTTGATTTACCATCTGCACCCTGAGCTTGAGCTCATCTCCAGCAGCAGCAAGTCAGGCTCACAGAGATGCCCTGCAGGAAAAGGAGGCTCAGGACAAGACCACCCCATGGCACCTGTGCCACCCTCCCCAGCAGAGCCTGGCAGGAGCCCAGGGGGGCTGATGCAGTGGAAAACCAGGACAATGATCTGCATTTCTTTTTTATTTTCATGTGAGTTGGAAAGCTTCTCCCCCCTCCTATCCTGACTGTGAGGCATGGGAAATGAAAGGCAGCTCTTAAACCAGCAAAACAACCATTTAGGGGATAAAAAAGATTTTCCTACTTTGTCTGTCTTGAACTTTGTTTACATGAATGAGAGCCAGTTATCCAGACTGGGAACAATACTCTGAATTAAACCTCTGAAACCCATTACATAAATATGCCAAAAGTATCACTAATCCTATCACAGATTTAAAAGTTAGATCATTATTTTCATTTACCATCTCAGCAGAAAATTTGTGACAAGAAACTGCTGAGGAACGAGTTCAAGTCTTTCCAGCAAATTCAGCTTCCTTGGAGCTTTTCTAAATGCACTTTTGACTCTTTCATCCCCCTCTTAACACACTTTGGAGGCATCCCTGTAGCTTGGCTATAAGCTAGCCATGCTGGCATTTCTCTTTTCTCAGCATTACATGTTAATAAACACTTTTGTCACCCCTGGAACCCGGGGATCCTTTGTGGAGCTGTGGTTTGGGAGCAGCAGCTCCCTGCAGCTGGGGCAGGCCACACCAGCCTCCCTCCAAACCACACTGCTGTGCTTTCCATCCACAAAATGAATGGAATATAGCCCAGCACTGGCACTAGTGAGTTAATAACCTGTAATGAGAGCAATAACTTGAGGAACTCTCTGTTTGCTCAGCGCTAAGGGCAGCCTGGCCAGCCCAACACCCTCAGGTCAGGCCACCAGGAGCATCCTGCATGCAGGAGCTGCTCTCAAGACAGTTTTCTAGCACTCACAGGCATAAAGAAATGCACATCCTCACCAGGGCCAGCTGGAAAGGCACAGCCAGCCCTTCCTGCCCTGCAGAGAAATCTGCTGCCCATTCAACTTGAGGGCCCAGGGAATAAGAGGAGCAGAACATCTTGGACATGGCTCAGGAGAGATCCCAGGCTGCCACTGCAAACCTCTACTCAACCTTTGGTCTTTCCTTCCACCAATTCTGGGATTAAGCCCCAGCCCCAAAAGCAAAGCCACAGAGCCTTTCAATGTTCTCAGGCTAAGAGAAACACAAGGATTGCTTCTGTTTGGGCTTGTTGCAATTCCCTTTGCTTTATTGCTATCTGCCCAGCATTTCTAAGAAAGAAACAGGCAGGTAAAGGAAGGACAAATGACTGGGAAAACTCTCCCCATTGCTAGGACTAGGCATATTTTGTTGCAGGAGACAGTGAAAACAATAAAAAAGTGTGGGCATTTATAAGATAAAATACCAATACAGTTGATTTAACTTGTTTGTTTCGGGAAAAAAGACAAAAAACAGAGGGGGCAGGAGGATCCCTGGGGCAGTTGTCCTCTCATCCTTACTGCCAAGGTGGTGGATGCTTAACTGAAGGGATTTGAATTCATCTTCTCTGGAGGCTGCTTCCCTTACTCATGTTGCTACAGAGGGTAAAAAGCACCAGCTCTCCCACCTCAAAGAACAACTGGGATTTCTACCATGTGTCTCTTTTGGTTCCCCTGAAAAGCTTCTACATGTTGTGGGGCCTTCATCACTCACCTTTGGTTACAAAGAAAACCAGACAATCGTTTGTTTCTCCCAAAAGAAGTTTCTTTCAGGCACTTGCCCCAGTTTCTCTCACACTGACACCAGGAGGAGTTTGCTACCACCCCACACCCACCTGTGTGACAAACTGGCCAAAGGGGAGAAGGGCCTGGCCTGGCAGCCAGGGGGAAAGGTGGAAAGGGCAGGGAGCAGTGACCAGCTCCATCTCAGCCTTCAGCAGGGACATCTGTCACAGCCACCTGGGCAAGCTGCTAAGCAGGTCACACACTGCACAAGCTGCAGGCAAAAAACACAGGCACAAGAACTGCCAAGCTCTCAAGGGCTGCTCAGGCCATCAAACTCCCTCCTCATGGCATCCAAGAAATGTACACTCTAAATTTCCTCTCCATTTTGAGTAACACCTGCCTGAAATTTCCATGTGGGACATGCCAACTTATGCTTCTACAAATTGCCCCTCCTGAGGGGCAAGGAGAGTGCAGGAAACTGTTTCAGAGATGTGGAAAACAAATCCTTTCAGCAGCAAAATAATGCATTTCATTTTCCCTACCCATGATTATCCATCCTTATCCAGAGCTCTTTGGAGGTAGTGCTCCAGCACAATTCACCCACATCCTTTGTGCTCAGGTGCTGGGAACAGCACAGGCCCAGCAGCTCTGCCTCTCTGCTACTGTAAGGAAATCCATCAATTGCACACTCAGCTTGGGCAATGCTTGGCTCGTCCTGCAAACCTGAAAAGGCTCCTGTGCATTAAATATTCCAGAGATTTTGTAAAAGTCCACTTTCTTCACTTGCCCTTCATCACAGGCAGCCTCTTAGGCCAAAGCACATGACTCCAGCAATGGGGCTGATATCAGAGCCTTGGCAGAGATGCACTCAGCACTCACTGATGCTCAGACTGGTTCCACCAAGATGTATTTCCTCCCCTAACTCACCTCTCTGCCCCCAGACCTCTGCTTGCACCTCGGCCATCACACTTTGCAGCTTTCCTGCCCTGTGTGAGGTGCCTGCAGGAACTTGCTCTCCTGGCTGCCACAAGGCACTCTGCCTTCCTCACATGAGTCAGCAGGCAGCAACAGGAAAGCAGTTCTTTGTGCTTGGAAAAGAATTAAGTGATTTTGAAGCAGTGGAATGTTTTGGACTAGTTAGCTGACCGACAGCATGAGAGCTTCAGAAGAGGCTGCATTATGAGAAGCAAACTTCAAAAGGATAAGTGACAAGGCCAGAGTGTTTGTGGTGCCTGAGGAAGTAATTAGAATTTAAAAGGGACAAAGATTGGATGAGTACACTAGGCTAAGAAAGATGAACTGCTGCCAAAAAAGTTTCTTTTGCTTTCCCAGCTCCCTCTAGCCCACATTAGAAATGCAGTTTCATGAATACCTCTGTCTCAAAACATTTTTACAAAAAACCCTTGCAGTTGTTGAAAACATGCGAAAGATGCCACCATCAAAAGCTAGGTGCCTCCTGCTCCCGTTTCTCTTCTCAGCTTATTAATGGCTGTCTTGCTTTCATCATTCCCAAAGGGGAGAGGGTTTCTGCAGACTGCAAACCCCTCAGAGATAAGACATTTCTTAGACAAGGCGTTTTGTATACAGCACAGTTTATCTTCCTTCATCACAGGGTTGGATTTTTTTTTTCTTTTTTCTTTTTAAGCAAAGGCTTCAAAGGCTTGCAGGGTTGGTGAGCACTGCTGTCTGCTCTGCTGGTGAGTGACCTGCCAGGTCAGGAGCACAGCTCCAACTGGAGAGGTGTGATGTTAGCCAGAGATCAAACTGCACACAGAACTCAGTGGTTTCTAGTCACCGAGGACCATTGCTGAATTTCTGCTGCTTTCAGATCCCTGCTATGCGATCTTTGAACTGGTGATTCAAACAAATGCAAGGCTGAAACACAACAGAAATGTCTGTTCTGGTTTTCCCCAAAAAGCTGAAGCAGCTCACAACAAACTCAGCATTTAGCCCCTTCCACCAGGAGGTCTCAACACTTCTGGGAAAGCAAAGGCCAAAGCTAGAGGTCTGCAATAAACTCCAGGGGCAGAAGTGCAGCCTTGGAGTGAAGCCAAAGTTGGTGATCCACCAGGGCCTTTTCTCCCCAGCACCTGCTCTCTACCTGAAGATGTGAATTCCCCATTTCCTTGAACTTTTTCCCTACAGTAGAGACTCAACAGCTCATATTCAAACAGTGACAGAGACAACTGAAATGAGTCACCGTCTCTCCCAAATCAGGCAGAGCCCTGTTGTGTGCCCAGGTGCAGGTGAGAGATGGTGAGTCAGGCTGGAGGAATGAGCTCCAGCAGCACACCTGGCACAGCCCAACCACCCCATTCCCAGCTCGGTGGGTCACTGCAGCTGAGGCTCTCCAATTGCTCATCTGTCAAGAGGGCAAGGAAAAAAGATTGCTGGGAGTTTGGCAGGCATAAACAGGCTTCCAGTAACACTCTGAGGAAGCTCACAGGATGTCACAACACAAAGTATTTACTGAAAATTGTCTCGGCATTCAAATGTTCTTTATGTATTTAGTTCAAGCTGTGTTGGATTCCATCTGCCTCAGGCTTGTGGGTGCAACCATAATCGCAACAGAATAAAAGTTTTCACCCTATGATGTCACTTATGCCCACAGGTTTCATGGGGACTTTCTTTCCCAAGCTCCTGACTCAGTTTTGAGGGAAAAAGAATGATCTTTGTACAAATGCAGCTACTCCTCACAAGAAGGTCTACAAAGGGTGCCACACTTTGGGACACAGCAGCAGCCTGGCAAAGCTTCTTGCTGTGGAAGCGAAGACACCAGTTCAACACTTGCTCCAGGAGGTACCAATGGTCCCATGAGCCTGGCCCATACAGAGGCAGCCACATGGGTGTTTGAGCCATGAATCAAAGGCAGCTGGACACCCAGCTCCCCCTGCTCTCCTGTGTAGTCAGTGCCAGGATTTGGGTGTCAGCTGAATGGGCTGAGCTGGTCTTCCTGGCCTCTTGCACTTGCATGGGAGTTGGAAGGTTGTGTTTAGAATATGAAAGGAACATTCCTTTGAGAACACAGAAATGCCTGGAGGACACAGGAGCACTGCTGTAGTGCTGGGCAGCCACCACAGATATCACTGGAGCTGTACCCTCATCTCACAGAGATCTGTGCAGCCCCACTGAAGCTTACCAGAGTTTGAATGTAAGCCCAGAGAAGGATACTCCTCCATATGGAAACTCCAGGTTCATGCAGGCACAGATGGACAGTACAGAAATTTCCCAGCTCACATTAGATGCAGATGTCCAGCTCTGGGGATTCCAAAACACCAGAGAAAAACCAAGATGAAAGCAAAACAAATGCAAGCTGCACTTTATTGAAACAGGAAACCGCAAACCGCTCCACATTCAATGGGAAGCCCAAACTCTGGGATTCTGTTTGTTTTGAACCATAAACCTCACCAGGCTAGTGGAGCCCTCCTCAAGGGTGGGAGGGACTGAGGACCAAAACCAAGCTCACACTGGGCAGCACCACAGGCAGCTCCTCTGCACACTAACACCAGCTCCTCTGGAGCTGCTCTCCCATTTCCTCCCATTTAAGTCATTCCCTATACATACATTACACATGCTGCTGGTGCTCCTAGGGGTAGGAGTCCCTGCAAAACTCAGTGACCTCTGAGGCTCAGGCCAGGGGACCTGAGTTTCCTGGACACTACCATCACCACAAAGGCTGGTTTTGATCAGAAATACCAGCCAGGACCTGAGGAACTTTCATGAAAAAATACTTCTGTGCACCTTCAGTAAGAAAAAATACACAAAAAACCCCAAACCATCACTGTCCTGATGGGCCAGGATGCAGAAAAATCTACTTGTTGTGTGAGAGAATAAATACCAGGATCAGACTTCTTCATGCCAGTAGAGCTCCCCTGGGTGAGATTCATGAGGGCAGCTCCAGTGACTCCATCCCAGAGGGGTGCTACAAAGCCCTCACAGCTCCTGTTAACTGCACTAGCAGACTGAGTTTATGGCCTTTGCATTTGCCCAAAAAGCCCAGAGTAGCTGGGAATTACCAGACATAGCCACTGAAGACTGAAAACCAGTGCTGAAAAACAAACAACACCCAAACCAGGAATCACAAGGCAACCTTGAACTTCTTTTTGGAAATATTTAGGCAGGATGTCTTGCTGAGCTGACACATCTGGTTTCCAGAAGGACTTCAGCTGGGAGCTGTGCTGGACTAAAACTTTTCAGGATGCCACGAGAAGTGGGAAATGAGGAGCCTGGATTCTCATTTCAGCAAGAAATGAGGCTTTCAGCAAGAGGAGGAGATGGAGTTAGAAGCCTCAAGGGGACAATTCCCATGGCTATCCCTGCCCAGCAGGGACTTGGACATAACTTGAAGCAAAGTCCTCTATTCCCTGCATGTACCAAGTACAGTGGGAAGGTGATGTTAAGGCTGTGTTCAACTCATCTACTTCCCCTAATCCATCACTAACAATCCATCTTCTGGCAACTCAGAAGGGCAGACCTGTACAAGCATGGGTGTGATTGACTTACTGATGGCCCTGGTCCAACTAAAGATGTCAAGCACATGGTTACCCCCATCCCTTCACAGCACATCCTTGAATTCACTCTGAAGCAAGGCTGTGGTAGGTTCTGAGCCCATGCTCAGGCTGGGGGAGGGATGTCTCAGCAGCAGAGCAGGCAGGAGCATGCCTGTGCTTAGTCAGTTTAAAACCTCCCAAAGCATCCACCCAGCTACAGAGAGGAGAGGAGCTCCTGAGATGTACACAGAGCTCATTCCTAGCATATTTCACCTTCCAGTACAGGCAGGAAGCAGGATCCAAATTTTCAATAGGACAAAAATATCTCTTCATTCCCTTGCTATACAAAGCGTGGATTAGGAGCACCAACCAGGTGCCAGGTGACAAAACCAGCTGGTACTTGCAACAACACAGCCCATCTTGCACACCTGCCATTCAAACAGCATCCCTTCTGCAAAAAGGGGAGAGTCTCTTGCTTTGAAATTTGTCTCCTGCTTACCTAACAAAAAGATCATAAATCACAGCTGGTTTCCAGGTCTTCGTTATTGTCCAAGCAGCACTAACAAAGGCAAACTCAGCACGGACCCAGGGGACCTGGGAACACCCAGCCAGTCCCAGAATAGGAGCAGTTTGGGCACTCCCAGCTGGAGCAGGGCTGGCCCCCTCCCGGCACTCTGCTCTCCCAGGCAGCACTGGAGCAGTGGGTCAGGGGGTGCATTCCTGTGACAAAAATACTCTGAGAAAAACCACCCAGAGGCACCACCAGGCCCCTGCAGAAGCCACTGGAGCTGCAATGGCCCTGTTCATCTCCAGGATGGTATCAGGAGCCCTGGGAACAGGGCTGCTTTCTCAGGACATCTCTGCAGAGTGCCTGGCACTGCCTGCAGGGACGATGCTGCGGTGCCCAGCAACTGTGCTGAGATCCTGCTGCATCAAGAGGAAGGGAGATGGGCAGCAGCACTCATTAAAAAAACCTAAAAACACACCTAAAAAAGGGCTAAAATCAGCACAAACCCCAACAGCAATTAGCTTGTTGCCATAGGAATAGGTTCAGTGTTATGGCAGCCAGACAAGTGGGTCCTGTAGGCTGATGTCCTTCCGGTAAACTTGGGAAAATCATCAGCTTTTAATTACAAATCTGGGGGAACATCAGATATTAGTGTTTGTACTGCCACGTTACAGCTTGGCTCTGGTTAAGGCTTCCCTTGGCTCCCAAGGTGCTGGAAGACAAACATGTATTTTCTTTTCATTTCAAGATAGCTGAAAGCCATGGCCTAAGCAATGATGAGAACTGTATGTGATTAGGAATAAATGAATAAAACATTCTTAAACAAACAAACAGAAATCCCCTGGACTCAAATCCCCAACCAGGACCCTGAGAAGCCAGAGAAATGCAGCACTGGTGGAAACCATTGGGCCAGCAAGCCTGAATCAATCAAACCTGGTGCTCCACAGCAGAGTGGATTCACAGGCAGCACCTGTGAAACAGCCAGCAGGGCACAGGGGCTGCATTTGGGGGTCTGGCACAGAAATTTCTGGGTCACAGCACAGTGTGCAGGTTGATTTTGCCCAGTCACAAGGCATGGTGCAGACTGGCTGCTTTGAGCTCAGGCAGATTTAGTGACATCCATTGAGGCAGCCCTTGTTAACAGCAGGGATCCTTTGGCCTGAGCAGCACATGCCACAGTCACACTCACAGCACGTGAAGGAGCCCTTTCCTTTATTCACCTCCCATTTCCTGCCCATCTGTTCCAGCAGCAAACTCCCTGTTCTCATAGTGTGTGGGGGATAAATGGAGAGGGAAGGAGCAATCCCTCCCCTCCACTGTCTCTACTTCTCCATCACACAGTATCAGCATCATTTCACCCTGCTCCTTCCAGGAAGGGGGAAGATTTGCAGACACAGTCCTTCTGTTGAAAACCAGCTTTTCCACAGAAAGCATGGACAGAATTAACAGCACCCTCAAGCAAGGCTGGACATGCAGTTTGCACAAAAAAAAAAAAATAAAAAAAAAAAATAAAAAAAAAATCAATCCAACTGTGCAGGGAGAACTGCCTCCCCTGGGTAAATGGCATCCCCAGGCAACTTTGCTCATTAAGAGGAGATCAGCTGCCACAGCAGGTGGAGGAAGGAGAGATCCAGCACAATAAAGCAAACCTCCCTGCTCTGATTTTGTTGTTAAGGGGATAGAAGGGAATGTGAGGAGGCTGAAAAACAACCACTTAAGCCTGAGCACAGAACCAGGCTGGGCTCAGCCCCCCTGTGCCACAGCACAGGCTACTCCACTCCAAAGCGCCCCGAGGAGCAGCCCTGGTGCTCCCTCTTGCTTACCCTTATGCAATGAGATCAGAGCCACCTTGTGCAGGCTGGAGCCAAGGCAAGAACCAGCCAGAAGGGCCAGAACTGCACAGGCACCCCCCACCAGCACCTTGGGTGCTGCAGGGTGAGTGCAACCAGCCAGCTCAGCTGTGGGCATCACAAATCTTCAAAGCTCTTCCCCTCTGCAAGCCTTTTTCCATGCTTCTGGTTCTGCCCCGAGCTCATGTGTGAGGTTTTGCAAAGAAAAGGAAGCACATTAGCCCCAGCAGTTTGATGGCTCATTGATGGTTTCCTGGAGCCAGCTCCTGCCATCACCTCACAGCCAGAGCCTGCTGATGTGGGTCAGTACCAGAGCCTGAGGACAGGCACAGGGTGTGGGGAACCCACCATGGCTGGCCAAGCTCTTCCCAGTGCTGGCCTCTCCTCGTGGGCCCTGCAGAGCTGCAGCCCTCCTGAGTTATAAACACGCCCAGTGCCAGATGAATCAGCCCTGCTTCCCCCCAGATTTACAGCCAGGACACGGGCAGTGCTGCAGGGGAAGGTGCAGGGAGGGGCTTGCACCATGTGAAAACAATGTCATTGTTTTGCTGGGCACACTCACCCCCTCCAGCAGGAATGCTCCAGCTGGAGAAGTGAAGCTGAGCACAGACCATCCTCCACAAGGCCCATGCAAGGTGCACAGAGCCACAGCAGACGTGTGGGCCCTCTCTGGCCAGGCCCTTCAGCAGCTTTCCAGCAACACAGTGGAAACTGTGGGTGTCAAAGACACTGACTCAATATACTGCAATTTAAAACAAAACTAATCTAGTCAGTTAAAAAAAAAGAATCATCCTGAAGATTTACTTTCCCTCTCCTCCTGAAAAAAATCAGATTACCAGGTCCTTGGCTAAGATCTGCTTTGCTGGAGGGGTGGAAACCTTGACAGTGGTCACACTTAAGGAGTAACAGATGTTCCCTTCCTTCCTTCCTTCCTTCCCAGCTGAACTCCAGGGTGTGCAGGAGACCTGATGTGCCAGATACTCTGGTGAGGAGCATCCCAGGGACACTTCCAGACCCACAAAAGCAGGGGGCAGCCAAGGAGGATGGACATGGCAAAGGCTGTGCTTGGCTGGGCTGGAGCTGACCTGGCCACCAGCTCTGCCCACATCACCAGGGGTGGGAGCTCACCTTCCTTCACAGCACAGGAATGGAAAACAGCAGCTTGGGAGGGCCTGGGAAGGGGCTGACCTGCCAAGAAAGACTTCATGCTGAACCAACCAAATAAATAAATAGAGTGATTTTCCCCCAGCCAAGCAGAACTGCTAACAAACCACCTTTCTGTGTGACACATTTAGCAGTGCTTTGAGAAAATCAGGGAGGCAGTAAATCCATTAGCACAGAAAAGCCTCATCTTCCAACCCTGACAGCACACTGTCAACACTCAAGATTTTCATCTGTAGAATAGCTTTAAAGCCACAAACTCACAGATACCTGGAGTGTTTCAAAAGCAGATTCAGCAGAATGGGATGGCTGTTGATCCATGCAGCTGTGTTCAATGGGAAACCCAAACTGTGTTACAGGAACACAGGCCCTGCTCCCAGGAGCTAAAACTCCCTTGACTGACACAGATTTGCCACTATGCAGAAGCATTGTAGGATGGCTTGTGCCAAATTTGTTTAAAAACTCCTCCTCTGTTACCGAGGGTGCATCAAACACCAGCATGTGTTAGGACTGGGCTAATGTGTGCTCCCAGATTAATGCATGCTCCCTGGGGCTGCTGGCCTGCTGCCATCAGGGCACACTGCTGCCTCCTGTTCATCTTGGTGTCCCCCAAGAGGCTTTTGCAGAGGTGCATTTCAGCTGGCTGGCCCAGCATGTGATCCCTGGGGTTATCCCTCCTCCAGGGCAGGACTTTGTCCTTCTTTCTGGAACTTCAGGAGATCTCTGTTGGCTCATTCCATCAGGCTGGTGAGGCCCTTCCTAACAGCAGCACAACCATCAGCCCTGTTCCTGGTGTTATCCACAAAACTGCCCCTTCAACCAGGCCATTAATGCAGGTGGAGCAGTGACTGGCTTCCAGCTGGATTTTGTGTCTCCATTCACAACCCACTGAGCATGGCAAATCAGGCAGTTTTTGCCTCACCTCCCCATCCACTTCTTGGGCCTGTACTTCACCAGTCTGCCTAGGAGGATGTTACAAGAGAGTGTTGAAATAAAGTCAATAAACACCCACTGCTCTCTCTTCGTTTACCAAGCTTGTTGTTAGAGTTTTACACACATCAAGGACTGTGACATGAGAAGGTGCAATAAATAAAGCAAACATTTTCCCAAGCTGTCTACTCATCACAACCCAGACATAAGTAGTAAGGTGTGTTTGGGGTTATTTAGAGTGAGCAACATTGTGTGTCTGTGGGTTGTTTGTATTTCTGTTTCAGGATGAAAATACAGAGATAAGAATATCCATATATCATCAGACAGACAGAATCTGGTTCCCTCACCTGTATTTCTAGATGCTGCCTTAAACCAAACAACAGATGCAGTAGATAGATACTGTGAAGGCTCATTTTAATCAGCATTCACCTGCATTCAGTTTACAGCAGAAACACTGGCACTGGGTCAAGTTACATCACACCATTCTGGCAGCATTTGAATGCCTCCCACTAATGCATCAGACTTTCTCTCTTGGCCTTCCTTTTCATGGGGTTAGAAGAACATCTTGTTCAGAAGATTTGTATAGTGTATACAAAAATCATACAAACAGGTTGATGCTTCTTTGTTAAAGCCTTGGGCTCTTGGCCTCTTGCCTGAGCTCCATCCCAAGAGAACAATTCACTCCACATTAAAGAGGCCTTGATCTGAGTCTCACCGATGGACAGGGCTGCTACAGGCTGACTGATCTATTCCACCCAGAGGAAGGAAGTCAGCTTGGAGAGCTCTTGCTACACTGACAGCCCCCACTAAAATCTTTATCCCCCTGTGAGAGCCACACACGAGCAGCTCCTGGTGACAAGCAAGAGCAGCCTTGGACTTTCTGCCCTGATGTGCACTCAGGACTCACAAAATGGCTCAACACAGCTCCCATGGCCTCCAACCATTCCCCCAGGCAAGGGCCCCTTCCACACACCCCAAAGGCAGGAGTTCAGCTAGAACACAAACCATAATCTTTTTTCTTCTTCAGCCCCAAAATTTAGCCAGTTCTTTACCTATCTGCTAGCCCACCCATCCACAGCCCACCCCCTTGGACCATAATATCCCAGTCTGGGCACACTGGGCTGGACAAGACCTTCCTCACAGCTGAGTACCCCCACTGCATCCCAAGCCAGGAAATATCCAGTTTTCCATTCAGAGACAGGCTTTAAGACTGGGGAACACTATTTCTTTTCTATTTACAGCTAACAAAATCTTTGCTTTACAGCAGTCAAAATACTTCATATGAACTTTTCTCCGTGTTGTGGGTAGGAAGAGAGCTGAAAAAAAGCAAACCAGAATAGTTTACTCAGGGAAACACAGAAATTGCATTTGCTAGCACAAAGTCATTTTGACAGAGATCTTCTGTTTGTCTTTCCTGGTTTAACCCAGACTGACAGATCTAGGGCCTAGTTTCCTTGAAGTCAGTGAGAAAATTTCATCAATATTCTGATAATTTGTTTCTCAGATGGAAATATCACAGAATATGTGTACAATCAGTTAAAAAGTGTAATTTAAGAAGCAGTTTTTCAGGTTGAAAATTGTGTTTCAAACACAGACATTAACATCATGAGGGCTTTGGAGGGCTCAGACAGCTCTAGCAACGAGCAGAGCATGAGAGGTCCTGTGCAAACAGGGACAGTGAATTCCCCAAAATGAGTTTGTTGGCAAAGGCAGCACAATTCCCTCCTGATTTATTTCTACAGTGAAAAAGACATTCAACAGCTTTCCAGCATTGAGACATTTTCACCCCTCAGTCCAAAAAGGGCTTAGAGCTACTTCTGCCCAGTTACTGTACATTTCCACAACAGTGTGGAGCCTTGGCAGGCTTCTCAACCAGCTGGTCAGCCTCAAATCCACCAAAATGTGAGGAATAAAATATTTTTTCCTCCCAAATTTCTGAGCAGCTGTTTCTCAGGAAAGACTGGCCACTTTCAATGAATCTGCAAAGCTGCTGGGTGGGACACAGACAACACCACTTTAACCTTGCTCACAAAGCCAAGGGTGCCTTCACCTCTCTAACGTGATTTTAGGAGGGATTATTCCTTATCACAGAGGATATTTCTTGAGTTAAAATAAACAGGCCTTCTAGAAATGCAAAAGAAATGTCTAAGGAACTGTTTGCTCTCTTCGTGTCATTGTCCCTTCTGTATTTTTTCAATAAATTCACTTTGGGAAACATCAAGGTTATTTCCATAAACCCATAAACCTTCCCAACAAGGACCCCATAGAGCTACTGAGATCCCTGTGCTACTCTGTCCTCTTCCTTCTGCCTGCCTTTGGCTATGCTGCATCAGCCCTTCCTTGCACTTACAGTGGATTCCCCCCGAGCTGCTGATGAGCCACATCCATTCTCATTCAGGGCAAGATACATGCAGCAACAAAAGGATTTGGTTTTTGTTGTGTTTTGTGGGTGTTTTTCCCCCCATCAGGCTGGCCAGATGAATCAGCTCAGAGGGTGGTCTGACAGTCAGAGCCAGCACAGAGCAACCAGCAGCAGAGCCTGCCTAGGGCAGAGCAGGTCCTGCAGTCCCCTCTCCAGTGTTTGGCAGCTCAAGGTCCCCCACTCTGATGACCCAGTTAGGAACCTCACTGGCTCCAACCTGCCCTTCAGGCTCTCACTGGACTGGAAACTGTCAAGGTCAGACTTTCCCACTACTTTTTATCTCATTATTCTCCCTACCTCTGGCATCTCTTAATTGGAAACCACCCACACACCCAGCTCATGTGACAGCTCCGTCCACTAACGTTTAACAGTTGAATTTTTCCCTGATCTGTTGGTTCAGAGGCACGTTTTTGTACACAGTAACACTCCAGAATATCAAACCTAGTTCAGGTGGGGAAAAGTCTCTTGTGAAGCCCATTGCTTCCCAGCAGAAGGTCTCTGCTAGTTAATATTGTTCCTGATGCTCATCACTCAAACACACCTTCAGTGAGTCCCAGTGCAGTCCTGAGCCCTGCCAGGTCCCAGGTAGCCAGAGCATGCACTTCTCACTAAATCCTCACAGGTTCTGTCCTCCCATTATCCTCACTACCAAGCCAGACAAGAAAGCCACTGAAACCCAACCAACCATAAAGAATCCCCACAAAACCACCACACTCAGAACCTCCCCCAGGCTCCCTCCTGGCTCTCAAACCAGCAGCAGGGATGCTTGGCTGGACTCTCAGCACCAGCAAAGTGCCTGACAGCCCATGGCCACAGAAGAACAGCTCCTTTTCCAGGAGGGAGGCTCTGTGGCAGGGTGCACTCCTGTGCTGCCAAGCCCCTCACACTGCCCAGAGCACACCCAGGAGGATGCACTGCTGCCCCTCCTTCCCCAGGCCAGTGGCACCAACCAGAGCACGCTCCTGCCAAGGAGCAGGTTCTGCTGCTCCCTGCACAGCTGCCAGGCTAATGATGGCTTATTTTCAGGGACAAGCTCCAAGCCCAGCTGCTGCTGCTGCTGCCAAGCCCTGTCACAACAGAACATCAAGCACAGGACCCTGCCAGGTGCTTTGGCTGCCTGCCCCCCTCCAGGAGCTGCTCTTCTGCTCTGCATCCCTTCCCACCACATGCTGTGTCTCACAGGACCACAGGCATGCCACAGGAGGGTCAGGAGGGTCTTTGGGCACTTTTGCAATGTTATTGGTGTCCAACCCTTCTGGAGTCCCCTGCCCTGTGTGACAGTGTTCACAGGGGTCTTGGGATGAGGGAAGAGATGAGGATTTGACTCCATGTTTCAGAAGGCTTGATTTATTATTTTATGATATATATTATATTAAAACTATACTAAAAGAATAGAAGAAAGGATTTCATCAGAAGGCTGGCTAAGAATAGGAAAAGAAAGAATGATAACAAAGGCTTGTGTCTCGGACAGAGTCTGAGCCAGCTGACTGTGATTGGCCATTAATTAGAAACAACCACATGAGACCAATCCCAGATGCACCTGTTGCATTCCACAGCAGCAGAAAACCATTGGTTACATTTTGTTCCTGAGGCCTCTCAGCTTCTCAGGAGAAAAAATCCTAAGGAAAGGATTTTTCCTAAAATGTGTCTGTGACAGCCCTGGGCACAAGGGACACCCCTCTCTCCCCCTGCCAGTCCAGCTGGGGGTTTGGGCCCCTACCTGGGCAGGGCCTTTCCAAGGCTGTCAGGCCACTGTGGCCCAGCCTGGAGGGACACACAGCTAACCTGCAGTGCAAAAGGTTCCTACAGATGCATAAAAAAAAAAGAGGGAAGTTTCACCCTGACAACCAGTATGAGGTACATGTGCATCCCAGGCTCTCACTGTTTGCCACCTCATACAGATCTTCTATCTTCATACCCTAAATGGGTTTCAGGTTATTGGAAAGCTTATTTACTTCTGCTGGGCTTGGATCAGGCCCCTCCTAGGTAAAAAACCCAACAGCTAATGGGCATGCCACATACATGGAGTTTCCACTCCTATTAGCAGGCTTCACTGGGACAACACAATTTTCCACCCATGCATTAAGCCAGTCCAATACTGACATCAGCTCATTTCCATTGATCCTGATTACATAATAGTGACTTAATTCTCCACAGAATTGAATTTTCCATATGTTTGGATCTTTTGCAGTTGCTACATGACTTCCTTGTTCCCTGCTGAATTTATAATTTATTATCTCTTTGTCCTATGCTTAAAAAGTATGGCCTTTGCTGCAAGCAGAAAGTTCTACAGATTTTTTTGGGTTTTTTGTTTCCTGATACGTTTATCACATCAATTTCCTTCCATCTAAGAGACCTCCATACAGTATGGACATCCCTAGAGCTCAAAGGATTGCCCCCAATTGTGGAGTGAAGTTCCATTCTGTTACATACATTAAGAGCAGCTAATACCCATCATGGCACCCAGGTCCTTAGGTACATTTACTGTTATTTATAATTCATAAACATTGATTTTATGAGATCTAAGTGTTGTCCAAAAACCCCAGGTGATTGTAAAGGTTACAGTTTTATGGCTGCAGATGAAAATTCTCACTGCATGTGTCCCACCCAACAGGGAGGAATCTGTAAAACTATCCACTCAGAAAACACCCAGTAACACCTCTGGCTCAGCTCATTTCCTGGAGGACTGGAGCCCACATTTCCAGTCTCTCTGAGAACTTATACATTTCCAGTGCTACTCACAAGAAAACATTTTTCCTTTAACATTCATGCAATGCCACTGGGTAAAGCCATTAATTTTCACAATCTTCTTTTATAGCAAAGGCAGCTCTATGCACTCAGGACAGAAGTAAACTGGAACAAGGGAACATCAAAAAGACATTTTAAACCATTCAATTGGAAAGGCTTGAATTCAGGGAAAAGATATAATCTAAAGGAAGGATCCCTGGGTTGAAAAAGCCTTTTCTGTGGCAGGAGAGCCACTGCCCACAGTAAGGCTTTTTAAATATAAAATTAACCATCTGCTCCTTCATAGAAAGGAACTCCTTCTGCCTCTGCAGGCCTTTGAAAATGGGTGTTAGTTCCTGGAAATGTATCAGCAACACAAATCATCATAATGGTATGTGCAAAGGGAAGCTGGAGAGGAAGAGAAGGATGTGATGACATCTGGGAGCTCTCAGCCCTCTCCAGTGCAGGATGGGCAGCAGGTGCCACCTCCCTCCCACACAGCCCAGCATGAGAGCACCTGTGGCCCTGCTCCCTTCTCCTCGAGGAAGGAGCACAGTCCTTCTGTTCCACACCTGCCAGAGGTCATTCCCAGCTGCTCACCCTGCCAGAGGCTGCTGGGGCTGCCCAGGAGCTGCAGGGAGCCCTCCTGTCCTTGGTGCCTGCCTGAGCTCAGCCAGCGCCTGGCCAGACCTTGCTGCCCTCCAGCCACGCTCTCAACACTTTCTGCCTTCAAGCCTTGAGCCCTCTCCAAGCACAGCCTCTGCTCTCACTCTCACAGCAAATTGACAAGCTGCACTCTGACACTGCAGTGGGACAGCCACAGCCTGCTGAGGGCAGGTGGCTCTGACCCAGAGCCAGGACAGCTCTGATTTGGGGACAGCAGGGAACGTGGGTAGCTGCATCCTCAGCACACCTCCTGATACAGACACTCTGTCTCCAGCTCTCACATCACAGCACTGGCTGCTCTCTGGCATCAGTGAAAATGGCTTTTTGTTTGCCTTGCCAAGCAAGGAAATTATCTGATTCTCCCATTATATACATCCAATCTGAGTAATCTGATGCCCTTACACATCACACCCATAAGGGTAACAGGACCTTCCAGACCATGGAATAATCCTTAGAAGTACTGAAGCAAGTGACCTCACTGGGAATATTTTGCATTCAAATGGGGAGACCATCAGAAGATGCACACTCTCCAGACCATGGGATGAACTAGATGACCTAAAGGATCTTTTCTCTCTCTAGGAGGAGATATGTCACCTCCAAACCTGCACAGCTTGGGCCACCTAATCAGACTCCTATTTTGTAACAAATTCTGTGACCAGGGCTACAAGACAGGCCAGGTGAGTCCTGCTCCCAGGCATCACTGAAGCACCTGCACATCTTCAGCATCCCAAGTGAGCCCACTTGACAGAGCTCTGCTACCCAACAGACTGGCTCCCTGCCCCAGCACCCTGCTCCCATCACTGCCCAGGCTGTCAAGTCAAGCCAGCAGAATAAGAACCTTGTGAAAATCAAGAGCTGCCTGCTGGTGAGAAGGGGAACTAACGCCAGAGATGGTGCAGGTGAGGAGGTGGGATTGCGAGTCTGAGGAGAAATAAACTTCTCAGCCTCAGCAGAAACAAACTCTTAGCAGCAGGATACTTCACAAGGCAACTGTGCCAAAGAAGCCCCCATCACCTCCTGCATGCAGCCACCAAGAAGAACCAGGACACATTCTTCAGGCACAGACCCCTTTGTTAGCTTACACAGGACAGCGGCGCAGAGCAAAATGACGAATCAGGGGCTGGATGCAGAATAAAGCTGCAGAAATAATGAGCACCAGGGACACTTTGCTTCCCCACTGGGGACTGCCAGCAGCCCGAGGTGTGGAGCCAGATGTGTTTCACCACATCCCCAGGACACTGGCCACGCCGCAGGGCCCTCGCTCCACGCGGGTGTGCAGCAGAGACCCAGGCGTGCTGCAGCTGTGTTTGTTTGGCCAGCTGCAGTGCCACAGAACACAGCTGCATTGATCAGGGCTGTCACCTGGCTCGGGATGAAAGCAGCTCAGTAGCAGGGATCTGGCCATCCCTGCTCTGTGCAAGAGGAGCCAGCCCAGTGACCGAGCGGGGTCTGAGCGCGGCCGCCTCCTGAGCCAGAGCTCTGTCAGAGGTGACAGAGGGGATGAGGCACCGGGGCAGGGTGAAGGGCAGGCAGCAGAGATGGATTATGGAGCCTGACTTGAGGCCAGGAGATCCCAGTTTTCATCCTGGCCCCACCTCTGGCTTGAGCTGCACTGCAGGAAGTCTTTCCCCTTCCTGCTTTGTCCACACTGCTCATTATTCCTATCGCAATTGGAATGATCTTACCCCACCCCCCGTCCTTTCTGACTTGAGGAAAACTCTTGGCAACCAATATCAGAAACGGGGTTTTTTCTCTCTTCAGAAAAGCCTCCACACTTCATTTCCGATGTTTATGGTTTTCATTTTCACATAATATATGCTATGACTGATGTGTCAAAGCCATCATAGCCTAAATCTCCAGGTTTCATTTCTAAATGCACTATAAAGAATTGCTCCCTGCTACTGATTGAGTCATCTTCTCTAGATCAAAGCCTGTCCTGCTCAAACTGAAACAAAACAGTTTGGTATTCGACTCTTTCATCTAGAAGCCAGTTCTGTCTGTGCTAAGCAGCACCTCCCTTTCCATATTCAAAATAGAACATTTTCCTTCCTTCTGTCAGTATGATGGCAGAGCAGGCCTGCACATTTGTGAATAACCAACAAAAAAACAACTGTATGAATGAGGAATGGCAATCGTGCCATCAATGGGTGAAAGAAAATTTGAAATTCCATCCCAGAATCCGGGATAAGCAAGCATTCCCAGCAGCACTATTCCATCAGAAGCTGGAAAGGCTTCAGCCTAGAGGATCAGGGAAGGTGACAATGTCCTTGCTGAAGTGTCCACAGATGATTTGGCTGCATTTTCACAGAGTATGTCTCCAGTGTGGCAGAATCTCCTCATCTTTCATGGTCCAAATAACTAACACAGTCCAGACACTGGTCTGGAGCAAGGGTCAGCCACGTCAGTGCCTTTAGCACCTGGAATTCTGAGCATGTCTGCCTGGCTAAGGACTTGTCAGCTCTTCATCCCTCCTCTATAACAAATCAGCTTTAATTATGTTAAATTCAAAGGCATCTTTATGAATTGCACCAGAGATACAGTTAGGTAATGGATCAGTAAAAATTGGCAAAACTTGCAGTCAATCCAGTGTAAATCTTAGACTCAGTCTGATCTTTGTGGTCAGCCCACTGACTATGCTGGAATGACACCAGGAATTAATTTGGCCCTTCCCACCTCATCTAAATGTGGGCCAACAGACATGCATGTTTATCAGGAAAAACAAGAACATATGCTGGAAACAGAGCATTTCCAAAAAAAACCTCAATCCAGCATGGGAACAAAAGCCAACTGCAAAGATTTTGTAGCTAACCAGAATGTCAGAGTGAGATTGTCTGATCAGGGTTAAATGTTAGAAGAATACCTTAAAGAAAGCCCTGGAGCATCATCCAGACCTACACATTTTTAATGGAGACACCGAGCAGCCAAAAGTGTAAGAATGTGTGACCTGGAAGGGGTACCCAACAGTCCATGGCTCTTATCCTGGTTTTGGGACAATGCCAGTTCCAAAGGGACAGCCAACAGCCTATGTTAACCATGAGGATGGTCCATTTTATCCCCTGCACAGCACTAATAGGACACCCTATTTATGTTCTTCAGTCCCTCTCACACAACGTACTCAACGCCCATCTGTGCTCCTGTCAGTCCCCATGGCTTCAGCATTCCTGTCAGAGCTGTAACTGACCATCACAAGAATAAAAGACTCACCATAGCTGAAATGGTATCAGCAGCAAATGAAAAACAAAACAAAACAAAACAAAAACCAGCATATAAGCTTAGGGGATTCCATTATTTAGGCCAAAGAATTGAAGGAAGGCTGACGTAGCCAATCCAAAGAAACACCAACGTGAAATCCTGTGCTGTTCCACACAGATTTCCAGCCAGAGCCAAACCTTGCCTCTGGGTGCTGCCCCTGCAATTCAGGCCATGCTCTGGCTGTGGATTCAGTAGGGATCAAATGGATGAACCTGCCCTCTCCCTTCCTACAGCACTCCAGGTTTTTCAGCCTCAGCATGGCCCAGAGCTTGCTGCCTTTATTTCTAAGTACAATAAAACTGTCACTGCTCTTTTGGTTTAAGAGCTCCAGTGAACTATCAGAATTAAAAATAAATCATTCTGTTTCGGGGAATGTTGAGCCTCCTGGGTCTAGAAAGCATTTGTTTCTCTTCTCAGCCAGACGTGGGAATTCAGCCTTTAGGATAAAGTATGGGAATTTTGATTGCCATTTCACTTCCCCCCACTCTGCCAACTCCCACTTCAATTTCCAGAAATAGATCTCGTCTACACTTAGAGAGCATCTGTTGGAAGAACCTGATAGGAAAACTACACTGGCAGAAGTTAACCAGTGCAGGATGCCAACAGGCTCAGGCTTCAAGCACCCTCACCCAGGTCTGCTCTGCTTCACACACTGCCAGCTCACACTGGCTCAGCACAGACCAGTGCAACCCATACAAAGAGAGTCCATCAGTATTTTGGCATTTCCTGGTGATTAAAGCAAGAGCCTGTTGAGAGTGTGACAGGCCACCAGGATCCAAGTGCTCGGATGACAGACCACATCAGCAGCGTCTCCAGGGCTGTGGAGCACAGTCAGACAGAATTACAGTTCAATAGCCCAGAAATCAAGAGTATATGTTGGCATAATTAATACACTTTGTGATTGATTTACTGGTGAATTTTCCTAGAACCAGACCTTGGAGCTCACATGGACTCAAACATAAGCCAAACCACACTTGGAGCATTGATAATTTTCTGACACACTTTAATCAGTTACATGGTCTGCACAGAACTGTATTAGGGCAGCCAGCACCAAACAAGTCAATAATTCCTTTCAACAACTGGAAGACAACCTAGTTTCCAAGAAGCATCATCTCATGAAGGGGACAATTTCAAAACTCTAGCTATAGCAAATTAAACTGATGTGGCACATAGGCAACTAGATAATATCATCAGCTAGCACTGCTCATTAGAGAAAGGCAAGAGACTGTGCATGGATTTGTGTGTGCTTCCTGTAACACGACTAGTAGAGAGAAAACAGAATAAAGTTGAAGCAATAATGAAAATCTGTGTTTATATAAAATAATACCATGCTTAACTCAAGAATAAATCATTTACAAGTGTTGTTTTGCTAAATAGTTTGGTAGCTGACTTCTGTTGAAACAAGACAGGCCCTTGTGAGCAGAAACTGATTATATTATTAACTCCTTACTGTTATGATTACTTAAGTTATAGACAGAATCCAGTAACCCTTGGTTAGGACCATGATGAAAGTTCAGTCCTCATGTCTTCCTACAGCTTTTTCACAGCCTGGCTGGAGGAGGCATTGCTGGATGAACTGGTGGGTGAAGGGTGAAGAAGCTGCTCTGCAGACATGACTGACTTATTCCAGAGGTCATTGGCTTTTAGGTCACTGTGACGCTGCACTGGCTTTTAGGGCTTTTAGTCACTGTGACCCTGCACAGGCTCACCAGCAGCTGCATTCAGCTCTGACACTGCTGCTCAGAGGAGCAAGACACACAAATAAGTGTGGAGCACAAACAGTGGTGTGGGAGAAAACCAAAACCATCCAAAACTGTCACATGCACATTGCACTGGTGACTGCACAGCTCTGGGGCACTTGTGACTGTCTTCCAACGAGACAGGTGAGGTTGCTGAACTCCAAAAGCCCCTGCAGGCCCTGCTCTGGCTACACCTAGAGCCCCAGGCACCCAGTGCAACGTGTCCCAGATGAGGTAAACAACCCACATGGACTGAAAAAATCCAGGAGGAAAAGCACGTAGCCACCCTGCTGCCCAGGAGACTCCAGACCCCTGCAGCAGTGGATGGTGCAGCCAGAGCCACTGTGCCAGTGTGTCCCTGCTGTCTGTTACCTCAGGCTTGGGGAGGAGGGCTCCTGACCACTGGAGGCAGCCAGGCTTGCCTGGCACCTCCACTCAGACCTAGAGTACACAACTTCACACACAAAAGCATCTCTTAGCAAGAGAGATGCAGCCCTGTGCTTGTGTACTGAATTCCCAAACAGGGGGAAAAAACCCTGGCTGTGGCTGGGTGATAGGAATGCACATCCCACCCCTCTGCCCAGGTAACCACAGCAAGGTAAAGACAGCTCAGCTGCTTTGTTAACTGAGCTCAATTAATCTGAGTGTTCTCTTCTTCTTTGTCACATTTCAGCAGCTACCAGGACCAAGCAATCCTTCAGCAGATGTGGAACTGAATGCTGTACAATCTGTACACTACAATCCCAGCTTGCTGCCTGATGCTGCATTCCCCAGAGCCAGGGAGAAGTCAGAAAAGTATGACAATAAAAAGAGCAGACGTTCCCACCACTCAAGACTACGTGGCACATTTTTAGAGACTGCAGTGGAACACAAAAGATCCTTGAAGATGCTGGGTTTACACAAAGGAGACAGGACGTGCTCCCCAGGCAGGCAGCCTGGATGGAGCTGCTGATGGGGTGGATGGATGGAGCAGACAGCCTCCAGCTGCCACAAGCCACTGCACAAGTCTGGGCTGGCCCCATCTCCACTTTTAAATTCAGCCCCAACTCCCACAAGTGCTGGCCCCCTACGTGCTACAGCCACGTACCTGTTGTTACCAGCAGGCACCCAACAGTCTCTCTGCATTCTACTGATTTCAGCTCCTTCCCAGCAGGACCATCAGAGTTAGAGCTGCTTGGCACTGGGACTGTCTGAACAAACCCATGGGTTCCTTCCAGAGATGACAAACTGACAGTGCTACTGGAAGGCTGCAGCTGGCTCGGGTGCATTCCTCAGCAGAAGAAAGCCCCAAATTTTACACACACTTGTGGAGGACTTTCAGCAAAAGCCACTTGTGATATCATGTGGCCTTGTGCAACTCAGGTTCTCTTTGAGCCAGCTCGTTCTTCCCAGCCTCAATAGCTGTCACTCTCTGCAGTGACAAACAGCAATGATGAGATCTGCAGAGAGACTCTGGATCAGAGATCCCTCTGCAGATACCTTATCTCGTCTCCCAGGAGCTGCACACACACTTCCCCTCAGCACCTGCCTGGGCTGGCTGCCTCAGAGCACACACAGGCTGCAGGACAGAGATCCCCTCCTTGCAGCAGACCAAGACTTGCTCCCCTTCTCGCTCAGGCCAAGAGGGAAGGGCTCCAGCACACACTGTAAAAGAATCTCCTGGCTCAGAACCACCTCTTTCAAAGCACTGCTGCCAAAGTGTTATGCAAACTTCTTCAAAAGGCATCCCAACTGCTTAGCTGCCACCTCTACACTCCAAACTCAGTGCCAGCTCTGGAAAGCCTCATTAATTATTAGCAAAATTGGGAATCAAAAGATTTTTTTTTAAAAAAGATTCAGTCTCCTACAACACAAAAGGAAGTAAAAAACCTCACATGCATCACACCAGTGCTGGGGGCAGTTACTGCTCCTGGTTATCTCTGGAGGAGATTCCTACACTGAGAAGTAAGAAGCCCACAGGCTAAACTGCCAGCTAGGACTTGTGAATCCCTATTTCCCAGGCTTTTCTAAGCTTTGTGCTATAATTTTATCCTAAGCAGATCCAAAGTGCAAAAAGAAAAAAAAAAGAAAAAGAAATAAATCAGAAATTCTTTATGCAACACAGAGCACAGTCCACCCAAGGAGGGGAAATACTTTTATTAAATTGCAAGTGGCCAAGTCTGTATGTTATGTGGGAGTTTCAGTCTGATCCCATAATTCTGAGATATTTACTTCCAGACAGAGCTGTTTACAACCAAAGACAACACTGCCATGCTCCAAACCATCCTCAGGCTTGCTTTCTATGGAATTCTGCCCATGCAGAAAGCGACAGGTCAGCGGAGGGGCGGAGGGGAAATGTATTTTAATAAGTCCTGGCCCTTGTCCTTTGAACTTCAGACCAACCCAGCACATTTCCCAGGCCTGTGGCAGGAACTGCCCTGCTCCCAGCTCCTCAGGCAAGGGCTGCTCTCCCAGCCTGGCCCACCAGCCCCAAGGGAGGCCACTCTGGGTGGCTGCAGCCCTGGCTGTCCCCTGTCCCAGTGGGGTTTGGGCTTGGGGGGCACAGTGCCAGCACTGCTGCACTGAGCTGTGCCAGGGCCCCAGCTCCTCTGGCCACCCTGAGCAACTCCTGTTTGTCTTGGAGGCTTTTCCCTCCCAAGGCTCTGCTCCCTGGATTCAAGTAAATCTAGTAATTTTATTTAAAAAAAAAGTAGTAAGAACGTTGGGTACCAGGGTATTAGCGGCTTCCTGCTGAGCACTTCTTTCGTTTGTGAGCTCCTGCAGTCATTCCTTCAGTTCACACAAGGTTTTTAGCCATGCACCATGGCACACAGCAAGAAGTTTAATCCCTCTTCTTCACAGGGCTGCATAGCTCTTCCAATGGAAATGCCTTCTCTCAGCTGCTACCAGGGAATTTGCCAGTTCACTTCTTCCCAATCCACCACCACCCCAGGAAGTGGCTCATGAGCACCTGCACCAGCAGTTCCTTGGAACAAGACCCTGTCAGACTCATCTCTGACCCACAGAGCTGTGCTGACAGGCTGCTGCACAGACTGGACCAGTCTGTCTTGTCTGTTGACCCAAAAGAAAAGCACAAATGACTCAACTTCAATGATGAAGTAAACAATAATATGCAGGTCATCAAACTGGCTGTGTGACTGTAGGATCCCAATTCACCTGTTGGGTCTGGATCTGTGCTTCAGCCAGACAGCTTCAAAGAGGAACACCCATGCCCTGGGTGCACATGCTCTGCATCCCCTCTGATCATAGGTGCACCTCTTAATTTTGGTTCCCCAAGATGTCCCCTACAGCTCTGGGCTCTCTGGTTGCTATTGCCTGAAGATGCACTTCCCTGCATGACATTAATCCTGCCTGTCCACAGGGTACAGCAAATTAGAGTTTACAAAGACTTCTCAAAAGAACAGGATCCCTAATTTCCCTTGATCTAGGGAGGATGGTTGCAAGGACAGAATTGGCCATTGATGAAGGAGCTTGGGATTCGGGTCCTGAATTTGCCATGAAATCTTAAGGACTCAGACAAATCACTAAATCCTTCATATGTACTTTATGTTGAGATGGAAACCTTGAGGAACACGTATGCAGCTGAGCAGGTGTCCAGAATTCAGATTTTAAAGCCTGTGTGGCTTTGGTGCTCACGAGCTGCCCAGTTGCCTGCCTGCCCCCAGCCCTCCTTGCTGCTGGAGCTGGCAGAGCCAGCCATGCCCCAGCTAGAGCAGTACAAGCACTTTTGCATAGACACTCCCTGTGCTGCTGCCTGTGGGTGTTCAGTGAAAGCCATCAGTGAGAGCCCAGGAACAATGCCCTCATTCAGGCAGAGCCTCCAGCCCCAGCCAGGCACACAGAGCCAGCTCCCAGGACAGGGGAAGCTGTGGGGAGGAAAGGGTTTTGCTTACACACAAAGGTAAAGGAAGGGCAAAGATGCCCTAGATGCCCTTGTCTAGAGCACTTCAAAAGCAGATGCCCAAAGGCTCAGAGCTTGTAAGCTATAGCTTTTATCCTCTTATTTTCCCTTCTTTTAGGAAGGAAGCGTCTCTCCTGGCTTTAGGAGCAGGGCTCTTGGCAATTTTGGTAGTGACACAGATGGGGCACAGACCCCAGAGCAGCAGGGGTACTGCTCCCTTGCCCTTCATTCCATGGATCCCTGCCCCTTGCTCACAAGAGATGGAGGATCCCCAGGGATCATTTTGGGGTATCAAAAGGAGCCCCCCAAACCTGGCATTTACACGCACACCTCCCAAGGGCCATGGCTGCTGATGGAATGGGGCTGAAGCCAGCATCCCCAGAGCCCATCTGCAGTGAGCCTGTCCTGGTGTGGGGAGCACTGGAGAGCCTTGTGTGCACATAACACAGCTCAGAGCATCCTCGTGTGCCCTGTCTGAACAAGAAACGCAGCTGTGCTAGAACAGACAGAAGGGCTGCACTGGCACAGGTGGGATGGCTTGGAAGGGTGGGCATGGCAGATGTTTGAGACAGGCTGTGGTTTCAGTTCCAGAAAAAAAAGCTTCATGTCCTCAGGCCCTGCAGAGTAAACAACTCTGCACTCCTGCTGCCTACTCCCCAACAGAGTCTGTTCCATTCTCCAAAACCAAGCAGGGTCTCTCTCCCATAAGTGAGAGTTACTGTGTATGTTATGAGGTTATGCATGACACTAATTTTCATCTGCATTTAAAAGAAGGCTCAGCCCAGCAGCTGGAAGCTGTACTGGGTTTGGCACAGAGCAGTACATTGCCCTGCTTTCTCCAGTTGCCACACCAAGACAATGAGTTAGACACAACAGCTGTGTGGACAATCAGCTGGGGAGAAACCACATATGTCTGCAGACAGACCAGATTTTGTTCATATGAATCAATCCATTTGCAGCTCTGATTAACAACAGTTTATAAAGCACCTCAGATTCTTACTAGGGTTTGTCCTTCATTCATGTCTCCACTCTTCAGTCTAACCCCAAGCATATCCCTTTGTATGTGCAAGAACATGTGCCCTAGTCCTAAACAGACCCACCCCCTTTGCCCTCCCAGTTAAAACATGTTAACTTAACAAGCAAACACTTCTTTCTACCAAGTCACCATTTTACTCCTTATCAACACTAACCTGTTGATTTCTGTTAAGAAGACAACCTCTCCTTCATGGGCAAACAATGTTCATCTCCTTGGAGGAGCACTGCAAACATTCCCAAGGACCCTCTGACAAGGAATGTGAAGCTTGAATCTTTGCTCAACAGAGATAGTAAAACATGAATGCCAAACACTTCTCTTTGAAGAATTGGGCTGGAAGCTGCTCTGATTACCATTACAGACCTCTAACACATTTAAAACACAGTAATAATTTTACAAAACTCTCCATGCTCACATCACTTAACATTTTGGACTATGAGCATAGGGCTGCATCACCCATGACTGAGGTGTCAGTCTGAGAGCACTTGACAGAGATGGCAGGTAAATGAAGGTGTCCCCAGCACATCCCTCAGCAGCAATACTGCCCTCAGCACCTCCTGGGGTCTGCAGATGCTTGGTCACAGACCAGCCAGCCATGTCTGACAAGCGTGGTAAGGAGCAGGCAAGAAGCCATAATGCCCCTAGAACAGGGAGCACAGGCTGGGACAGCTGCCATATTCAAAGGCAAAACACATGGGAAGGGGGTGAGAGCACTCACAGGAAATAGAGGAGGAGCAAGAGACCAGCAGCCCTGTCCTTGTCACTGCAGTGACCACCCTGCAGTTCTCCCTCTCGTCCCCTTGGGCTGCTGGGTCTGCTGCTCTTTCTGCCTCACACACAGTTCCTAATCACAGGGAGAAGGTGCCTTTGTAAACAGCATCTTCACCAACAGCAGACATTCTTTAGGGCAGCCTGGCAGGAAAAAAAACAACCCCTTGTGCACTTCATGATTATCCTTCAGAGCTTCAGCAGCCTGAGAGGAGTCAGGAGGCAGCAGTGTCCTCCTGTGCAGCTGCCCTTGTGACCTCATTTGCAGTGGCTGGGAAAGGAAACCCATTCCCAGGAGAGTTTCACAATCTCTCCCTCACTTCCCACCATGCAAGTCCAACAGCCTGAGCTCTTCCCACTCCACGGGTCCCACCCTGCCAGCCCCAGCTCTGCACACTCCACCCAGCAGGATTCCTGTGGCTGCTTCACCTCCATTGAAACAGCAGAGACACCTGCACGTGCCACCTCAGTCTGGATTATTGCACATCCCTGCCCGTGGTGAATGGAAGGATGCTGCTGTTTGCTGATGATTGCAAACTTAATTTCATAAGCAGTAGGACAGATTTTGTAGTCAAATTCATTTTCATCAGAACACCAATTCATTGCTCAACAGCCCTCTTTGAGTCCATCCACCTCTATCATTCCAGGATTTCCCTGCACAAGCACAAGTGGCAAGGATGAAGACTTCCCATAGCAAGGCATCAACAAGTTATCCCCACCAGAACAAGCACATATCCCTGGTGCTTATGAATAACAACCCACTTGTCTGCCCTCTCCAGCTGCTCCTCAAGGCTCCCAACTCCCCCAGCCCAGCCTTCCCCCGCACCTCACCAGCTCCAGGTCACTCCCCACACTGGGGACACCTCCCAGGCACTGACCCAGCTGTGCTGTCACCTCTGGCTGCCCCACAGGGCTGGTGGTGCCTCATTACCACCCCTGCTCCCACACCAACACAAAAAAAGCCCTGGCAGGGCTCTGCCATCAGTTGTGCTCGCTATGTATTCATCACACATGTGCAGAACATCCCCGCTGCTCTGAGGGAGCAGTGTGCATATTTAAAAAGAAATTATACAAAACATAGCTGAATCTTAATGAATCTACTGCTTTGCTACTGGAACTGAATGGAATTGTGCAGACCCTGCCAGGCTGGAAAAAAAAAAAAAAAGAAACCAAACCAACTACACAATATTTGATTTGTAATATAATCCTTAAGATCGCTTTTGCAGTGTGTTATTATTGTGCTTATCAGGCACAGTTGTAAGGAGGAAAAGGATCAAAATGCAACAGGCAGCACAGTGCCAGCCCTGTCAAAATGCTAAAGTATTGCACAGTGAAAAAAACACCCAGTCCTGGCAAAAGTCAACTTCACACAAATGATACCTCAGCGTTAGGAAATGAGCTATTAGCTCAAATGCATCCACTGAGGTGTAAGCAAACCTTTCTGGCTTGACAGTAATAAGTACAAATGGGGTCTGCCAGAAATACCTTTGTTTAGTACCAAGTTCCCCACTGAAATGTTCGAGTTCCATGAGAAGGACAGCAGTTACAAGGACAGCAGTTACCCATTTCCTCCCAACAGGTAAAATTCACCGCAGCCTTACTCCTGCTGCACAAGGGGTGGATCCGCCTCCTCCAGGGGAGGTTTCTGCACATCAGCAGGAGCAGAAATCAAAGAGCACCCACACACATCCGAGTGCTCCGTGCCCGGGCACCTCATCCCACCTCCTCCCGCCTCAGCTGGCAAGGAGAGCTCATGTTTGGAAAGAGCCCAGGAGTGCCCACAGCAGCACGGACCTGGGATGTGCCAGTCTCGGTGCTCAGGACCGAGCAGCATCACGCAGGAAGCGCCAGAGCCATTGATTGAGGGGATGTAAATGGGCTGTGGGTGACAGCCAGCCCGGATGAGACCTGCCAGGGAGAAGGCTGGGAGCTGCTCACCTACCCTCTCCCTAACCACCAAAACTGTTTGTGTTTAGAAAACAGGACACTCAACGTCGTGCCTGTTCCGCCTGGGAGGGTGGGAAGCCCGCGCAGATGGGCGGCTTAGGACCAAAGACGGAACGGGCAATGCCAGACAACTGAGCGGCTCCAGAAACGCAACAAGCCGCTGCTTTTAAGTGGCAGAAGAAGGTCCCGATGTTCGGATCAGATAAAACGTGCAATTTTCCCACATCTCCCTCCTTCTCCTTCCCACCCCGTGCCCGGGGCAGGTACTCAGGGACTTCACATCCCCGGGTGGGACCTGCCCGCGCTGCCCCGCACCTTCCCCATCGCTCCCCCAGCCGGCGGGCACCGCTTCCCCTCCTTCCCCAGCTGATCCTGAACGGGCAGCGCTTCCCCTCCATCCCCAGCTGATCCCGGGCGGGCACCGCTTCCCCTCCACCCCCAGCTGATCCCGGGCGGGCACCGCTTCCCCTCCATCCCCAGCTGATCCCGGGCGGGCGCCGCTTCCCCTCCGTGCCCAAGCTGATCCCGGGCGGGCACCGCTTCCCCTCCATCCCCAGCTGATCCCGGGCGGGCACCGCTTCCCCTCCACCCCCAGCTGATCCCAACCCACGGGCGGGCACCGCTTCCCCTCCGTGCCCGAGCTGATCCCGGGCTGGCACCGCTTCCCCTCCACGCCCGAGCTGACCCCGGCCCCAGGGCGGAGATCGCCTCTCCCGGAGCCAGTTCCCGTCCCCACCGTCCGTCCGCCTTTCCTCGGCGGAGCGGGACCCCGCTCTCCCCGCCGGTCCCGCTGGCGGGACAGCCCCTCCCGGCCCCAGGACGTGCTCGCCCCGCTCTCACAGGGACCCTTCCCCGCAGCCGATCCCGGTGCCACTCTCGGGAAGCATCGCCTCGGGAGCTGCTCCCGCATCCCAGCGCCGCTTTGCGACGCGGGGGGACAGCATTCCTCAGGAGCCCGTGTCAGGGGTCTGTGACCCCCAAAGCCCACCGCCCCGCAGGTCCCCAGAGCCCCCGGCGGTCCCCGAGCGAGGACACGGACACGCGTGACGCCCCCATCCCCTCACCTTTGTACTTCTCCATGGCGATGAGCGGGACCGCAGCGCGGCGACCGCCGAGGGCTCCGGGACACGGCTCCGCTCCGCAGGCTCCGCTCGCAGCAGCAGCAGCAGCAGCAGCGCCGGCTGCCCCGGCCGGCCCCGCTCCGCAGGCTCCGCTCGCAACAGCAGCAGCAGCAGCAGCGCCGGCCCCGCCCGCCCGCCCCGCCCCGAGGCGCGCAGCTGGCCGGGATCGGCTCCGGGATCGGCTCCGGGATCCGGGCTGCCAGCGGCACCGGCTCTGCCGTGGGGAGAGAGCTGCGAGCGCCGAGCCGACCCTGCCCGGGCCGTGGGGCCAGTCCCCGAGGAGAAGCGCCGGGCACCGGGCGCTGGGATGAAGCGGGGAGCGGCTCCTGGGGATGCTCCGTGTTTGGGATGCTGAGCTCTGGCTGCAGTGCGGCTTTGGGCACGCTTGGGGAAGGCCCACGCTTTTGGGCACGTTTGGGAAAGGCCCCTCTTATCCCGGGATAGCCATGGGTGGTCCCGGTGCCATGAGCCCAGGCAGGAGCCTGGCAGACACACCTGGGCTTGGGGCTGGCAGGCTGGAAAGTTGGGTTCTCCTTCCACGCCGGGGTAGCTGTATCCCGGAGCCACTGAATGTGCACTCTTCTTTCCAGTGATTTCGTTAAGGTTTCCTGATAGCACCTGGCTCCTGGACAGAGCCAGTCTCACAGGGATGTGTCCCTCTCCTTGGGCTGCAGTGACATTTTTGCCTGATTGCTGCCGTGGCAACCAGAAATATCATGTCCAAAGTGCACAAATAGTCACACGTGGAGAAGTGGGCATCCAGTCTGACCTCAATACGAGGCACAGGTGACAGTCTGACCTCAGGCTAAAGTTGTGGAGACACTGAAGGAATTTAATGTGTGTATCAATAATGAGAACATTGAAAGTAACAAACAGCAAAGTCTATAAGGGTTATGGGGGAAATTTTATCTTCCAAATTAACACTGGTGTGGGGACTAGGGAGCCATACCTGTCTATTACAGGGCCTTTATGGCAAGAGGTGAGGCTAAGGGCCTGACCTGGGTGTGCAGCTCCAGTGTTCCTGTGGAAAAATATGCAATCATTACCTAGAAAATGAACTGCTCTCCTTGGTACCTGTAAGGTAAAGCCAACAGAAGGCTCACAGAATCTGTATTTGCCAGGTTTTGGAGCTGTCAGCCCACAAACCATTGACATCCATGGTCCAAGGTAGCCTGGAAAATGTCACTGCTGCACCCCAAGGCTCCATCATGTGGCCCTCCTTACATTTTCTGAAAATAGTCATAAGCCAGTTCTCCTGGCTCACATGGAGAGCAAGCAGCCAGGCTGGATGGAAGAGCCCTGTCCTGACACTCCTTGGGTCCCTGTGTGCCCCTCCTGTCCCCACCCTGCCAGGCAGGGCTTGGTGGGGGTGACACCTCTCAGAGGAGCTCTGTGGAACCAGAAAGGGACCTGGGCCACATGGGAGCTCTCCATACGAGAGCAAGGCTGCATAAAGAGCTATTGCCACTCAAGGGAGCTGAGGCTGGAGCATCTCTCACCTCTTGCCAGGGCACACCCACCACACAAGGAGACAGGAAAGCCAAGTGCCTGAACCATCATATCCAGCAAGCAGATAGCAGTCTGCAGTAAATGGAGAAAAATAAATAAATGTGCCTGCCATGTAGGAATACTTCTCCTAGGGCTCTTCCCAGCTGTTTCTTGGCTATAGCTTTCAAAATCTAGCAGGGTGGGCCTTGGCCTTGCAAACCTTTGAGGTGTGTCTCGATCTTGAAGCAGGTGAGCAGGCATTCTGAACTGAGCAAGGATAATTAAGGATAATACCAGTTACACAAACTAATTAAAGATGATTTTGAAAGATCAAAATGTCAGATACCTGTGATTCCTGTCTTCAGGACCCAGAGCCTTTACATTCCCTGCTTGTCCCTTCCTTCCCTTCCCATGATAAGGATGCTCTGGAATTCCAGGACTGCTGGTTAGGCCCAGGGCAATTGCTGAACAAGTGACAATGGACCAAAGAGTAATGCCAGAGGAATACAAGTTCTTCCTGTTTGCCCTCTTCTTCTTGGAGGAGGAAGTACCTAAAATACTTTGCAGTATTCTTTTTCAAACAGGCTGTTGTGTTCTGGGGTTTAATAAAACTGGGAAATACCCAGACCCTGTTTAGAATGAGGAATTAATGTTCCCAGTGTTGGTGCTGAACTCTAGATGTTTACCACTTTGCTCAAGTAGAGCAAACACAGCAAACTGGTTTTCCTGCTGGGACTTCTTGAAGCCAATAAAATAACAACCATCTACCTGTACACCCATGTATTCATTGCCTTTTTCCTTCTTATTATTAGTGATGCTTATTAATGATGATGATTATTGTCATTAATGATGACTCAGGTGTGAAAACCCTGGAGGGCCAAGCTCATCTTGTTTAATCCCTTTTTTATGTGGCTGACATCCTATCATTCAGTGCAGAGGTTCATACTGCAGTTGACATGTTTTGATCCTTTTTTCCCTGCATATTTATGCTGTACTGATAGGCAGTCTGGCTGCTAGTGAAACTGGCACTTTTGGCTAAAGTTTCCCTATACTATGCTGTGGCTTTCAATTCATGTCATTCTGCTTCTCTGGACTTACTGCCTTTAAGCTCTTTTGCTTCCTGTGAAACAGAGCAGGAATCAAGAATATATTTAGAAGCCTAAATGAAGTCTGTGAACAATTACAATGATTTGTAATTGTTTTTTGTAATTGCTAAATACCTTGTGTAGTAGCATAATCCAAATCATCTCTTTTCTCCACTGGAAATGCTAAACACTTTTCTAATTTCCCTAAGTACCCTGTGCAGGTGTACATTGTTTCATTAATATTGTTGATTATTATTATTGAAGTCTTTAATGTCTATATTTGTCTAAATAGACAAATGGCTTTCTTCTCTTTGCTTGCACTTACTTTGCTTTTTCCCTGGTTTAAGCTTGGCACAAAGTGTGGTGAAGGTTCTTGACCTCTCTGTGGTGAAAGCAAAGGAACCCTGCCTTGAGAACTTGTGTGCAGGTGCCCTCCACCGACTTCAGGGGAGTTGTGCTTGGTGGAGACTGTCAGGAAGAGCCACACCTGACCTGGAAAGTGCAGAGCTGCTCTCTGGGGTGTTTTCTCTCAGATATTGCTCAGATATTCCAGTTGCAGCAGTCCCCACACTTCTTCCTTTCTTCGGGGAAAATATTCCATCTAGCAGAACAAAAGGTAGACATTTCCTCCACACTTGAAGTGTATATGTTGTTTCATGAGGCTTTTCTGTCTCTCTTCCCCATGCACTTGTCAATGCTGTAAAAAGCTAGTTCAGGAATTTACTCAACAAGACCGAGTTCAGTCAGAGATAGAGTTATCTTGGTTCTGTTAAGCTCCTGAAAGAAGGGAAGTTGTGTCAAATACTCCACTTGTGCAGGCACCTGGAGGACAGATGGAGGAATAAGATGGCTTGGCAGAGTGGGGTTAGCAGGGAGATCTCAGATCAGTGGTGTTGCACTTGTGTCCTCTTTGCTTCCAGAGATCATCTTGGGTCCCCACTTGGATAAAGGTGTAGTAGTGCACAGTTGTGGTCAAGCAGACATAAAACTTTTTCAGAGAGATTTGAGCAGAGGTGGCCTGAGCTGAGATTAAAGCTGAGGTGTGTCCTACAAAATGCCAAGAAATGAGGAAGCCAAAGACTTCTTCACTTTGGAGTCCCTGGCTTCAATAATGTCATGCTGACAATAATCTGAGGTGGGAGAATTCCTTTTGCCCATTTGAGGATCCCTCTGAACAGCAACAAAGCCTGTGGACCTAGGGACAGCTGAGCCAGCAAAACAACATTGCTGTCTCTGACAGGGAGAAGTCTCTGTCCTCCCACTGCTTCTGGCCAAATTATCTCCCTCTTCCCAGTGCCATTTTCACTGTTATGGCACCAACTTCCACGCTGAAATGACAGAAAACTAAAATGGCACATTCTTGTCCCACCTGGGGAGGATGAGTTGGGTTGCAGTGGAGCCAGGCAGGATTGGGACAGTACCAGGTAAATGGCAAACACCTGCAGCTGGATGGAAGGAGGAGATCACTGAGCAGCTGGGACTGGATGGAGCCATCATCAGTCACAGCTCAGCTGCCTCTTTGAAAGTCCCCCCAGCCTTCCTTTTGGGTGGGAGTACTGGCAGGAGTTCAGGATGTTTATGGAGCTCCCATCAATGTCTTTGAACCCTGATCTGCTGGATCCTGCTGGTTTTCCAGATTTCCTGATTCAAGGGATGAAGGGAATAATTGGTTTTGGGAACTTGAATGGAGTCCTCTGCTTATTCCCTAAGGAGATCTGAATAGCTGGACCCTGCCAACTGTCCTGATTCATGTGATCAAACACTCTGCATCCCATGCTGAAACTCTGAGGCACCCAGGCCCTGGGAACATGATTTTCTGGGAGGGGCTGTGATAAATGGCATTGCCACGTGTCTGAGGGCAGAAACACGTTGAAGATCCTGGGCTACCCACTCAGGAGCATGAGCAGCAGTCCTTCCCCAGAGGTAGCCCCTGTGGGTGCCTTTTAGCAGCCCAGACTTGTTCCTTGGTTCCAGGAAGGCACTGGCAGCCTGCCAGGCTTCAGTCAGTGGAAAAGGGGCCAGAAGAAACAGAGAGGCAGATGGGACAGCATGGCTGTTCCAGCAGAGCTGCTCACTTCAATGCTCTGTTGGAGGCATGAATCCTTCACCTCGGATGATTTGTGAGTATGCTGCCTATGGGCTCCTCTTCTGAGGTGTTTTTGCTTCCCTGTGAAGCATTGTCATGATTCCAGCTGTAAAAGAGGTGACCAAATTGTCCCCCAGCTGAAGCTGGCCTTAGACCACTGTTGCTCCACTGACTTCTGTCCAGCCATTTCTGACTTTCACTGATGAAAGGCAAGACAATCAACCCTAACACTAACAAAACCAGAGCTGTTTAGCTGCTCAGCCATACAAAAGCTCCATCACTGATACATTCCAGCAATGTTTTGGATTCTCTCAGACATTAACTGTTTCAAAAGAGCATGGCTGGGAAGAGGGTGTCTGGAGGGAGGGGGGGATTTCCCATTAAGGACAGCAGGACCAGATGTCTTTTTGATGAGCTTCTCTTGGCTTCCCATCATTTGACATTTCCTTTTCAGTTGTTAAGTCCAAACTGCTTGTAGGCCAAATTACAGGGAGTCCTAATAGCTTGAATTGTTTTCTTTCCCTTGACAGATAGAATACCTTCCTGTGGCCAAAGTACGAGGAATGCTGACCAGACAATGTGCTCAACAGCCACAGCATTTGTTCCTCCTGAAGCCATTTCTTCCTTGTACTTTTTTACTACCCCAGTCCCTCTCCCCACTCCAGACAAGTCCCTCAGCTTTCCTCTGACAATGTTCAATATCAGTTAGAGGAGCCCAAAGCATGCTTTGTTCCTTTCCCTGCAAACTTCTCATGGGGATGCTCACACCAGCAGACCTCCCCTTTATCAGTGCCCTGCATTGCAGCTTGTAACACCCCCAGGCACCACAGGATGTGGCCATCAGCTTCCCAAGAGTTTCTGATGTAAAGTTCTGAAGTGTACTTAGCCCTGCGTGGTGGTGCATCATCCCTCCATGAGCCCCCTGGCCTATGAGCTCAGAAATGTTCCTTAGGTCTTGGCCTTGAGGAACAGCTGGGCTGAGCTCCTCTGGAGTTTATCAGAAACACTGGCTGCTCCAGGAATTAGTGCTGTCTAATGAACTCAGGCTTTCTACAAACAGCCTTGGAAACTTATTCTTCTTGCCTGAATAACAGCCCAAGTGGAAGAGCATTTTTTGTAATTGAACTTTCAGAGAAAGCCGCTGACCTGAACTGCAGCCAGGATGGAATATTGCATGACTTAAAGCCAAGTCTCTTGTGACCCTAGCAGTCCAAAGGGAGGCCCTTTGAGCTCTCCTGGGGCACAGGGGCTGCCCCAGCACTGCCCCACCAACTCCCACCTTTGCTCTTCTTGGAGGACCAGCACCAGACACTGACAAATCCTGGGCTGATACCCCCAGTTCCTCAAGACTCAACCTCTCTCTCACCTGTTCAGAAGATGGAAAGGATCCAATGTGAGTTTTTCCCTGAATTTGAGGGGGATTTTTCACAGGGATACACCTTGCACAGACTCCTTTAGATCTGTGTGTGTGTAGGTGTGAATATGGCATAGCAAATGTACTGGGAATGCTGCTCTCCTAGACTCTTAAGTGCTTTAGATTTTTAAGTAAGCTCGGCCTGTGAGTTGCTCTTGTGCTTATAGTAAATTCTATCTGAATGCTTTGTTAAATTGTTTAACTTGAGCTATTGATTAGGTGCTGTTAATTTAAATGCTGCTAAACCTTTAGGCCTAAACCATTGGTGAATTCTGGGGCTCAGTTTGGCAAGGGGGTCCACTGTGAACCTTGTGACTCAATGGGAGGGTACCCCTTATTCCTTTTTATCCTTACCCTTTCCCCAACCCCTCCTTCTAGGCTCCACATGGACAATTTTGGAATTGATTTTGGTTTTAGATTAATTGACTTTAGATTTTAGTTTGCTTTTTCTCTGTGTGCTTTAATCACCTAGGAACTGCTAGAGTAAACCTTGCCAGTGAACTTTGTTGCACTTTCTCTTCCATATTAAACCTGCTTTTGCTGATGCCTTTGCTGGTGATTCTTTAAGTAACCAAAATACTAATTCATGGCAACATGGTCCTGTTTTTGAGGGGATAGGATAGGAAATTGTGGCTTTCAGCTGAGTTAGAAACTTCATCCACTCTTTCAAGTTTTACCAGTAAACCAGCATTGAGCAAAATCTCTCCCAAGTCAGAAGAAAAAAAATCTGTGTGGAGTCTCAAGCTGTAGATGGAGGACTTGCCTGGACAGAGCTGAACTCTTGGCACCTTTCAGCACCAGGAAAGCTTACCCGGGTGAGAAGAAAAACTAATTTTATCAAAATATGAGGAAAGATTAATTTTTATGTCTTGCTACATTTTCACTGGGATTTTTTAAGCCGCCCCCAACATCACCACAAACTGTGGCCTGATGTCAACTGTGAGCTTGCAGAAGGCTATTTATTCTGGCATTTTCCCAAAGAGAGTGGTTTTCAGTCTGCAGCTTTTCTTTAGGCCCTAACCAGTTCTCCTCAGTCCAAGTCAAGGTGCAGAGTCTCTGTGGTCAGCACTGCTGAGAGGGGCAAGGAGAAAGAATGAGAACCTGTGGTCCTACAGCACCAATAAACTGCAGATTGTTTCACTGGAGGCTGAGCACTATGGAGCAGTCCAAGTTTCCTTTCCTGCTATAAATATTAGATGTTAGGGTATGCCAGACTACCTGCCAAAGTGGAATTAACTACCAGGTAATAAATAAGTTTCAACCATGTCAGTTGAGTCTTCCCCCTTGTTTTTTTTTTTTTTTTTTTTTTTTTTTTTTTGTTCCTGTGAAAAGAGATTTAATCAAGAATCAAGAAATCTGCCTTGGTAAATACCAAAAAAATGCAGTTTCTCTTTTCACACACAGAGCTGTGGAGCTGAATTTCTCCTGCCTTTCCAACCATCATTAAGTATTCTGTTTAAATAGGCCAGCTTCATGCCATCTATAATGAAGTTATAGTGTATTGCTCTGTTATGAATGATGAAGCTGTTGTGTCCTACGGGGAGAAAATCGCTGTAATCCAACTTTCCTTTTGAAAAGGCCTAATGTATCCACATGAGATCTTCTGGCAGAGACAACTGAGAGAATATAAATAGAAGCTTAAAAGAGGAAGGAGGGGAAGGGGAAAATAACTCCAACAGGGCTGAGTAGCTGAAATTCACAAGTTTAATAGGAAGATGGATGACTGAAGAGCCTGTTCTGTGACACAATTAGGACTTTATGTAGCCTTTTTCAATTATTTGTAGCTGACAAAATATCACACAAAGGCTGTTTCACAGTGCAGGCCAGGTGCCCAGAAATGGTTTTTTTGGAGGAGAGGAGCAACTGGGAGAGGCGCCCAGGAGCGCGGGGCACGAGGGCTGCGTTGGGCAATGGTGTGTGTGCGTCACCCTTCAGCATGTGGCAGGAGGGAAGTGTGTCCTGCCCTTCCTGCACACTCAGGCCACCATCTGCCCATGCCCAGGCAGCAGAGAGCTGCAGCCACAGGGGCTGTGTGGGGCAGGAGGGGCTGTGCAGGTGCACATGGCCCAGCCTGGATGCACCTTGTGCTCTCCCCACGGACAGACGCAGCACGGGCACTCTGTGGGTTCCTGCTACAGGATGAGGTTTCTGCTGATAAGCAATTCTCAGAAGCTGTTTCAAAAGATCTTGCCTCTTCTGTCCCCCACTTGCTTCTCACTGGCCACCCACCAAATACTGTTGTTGTGGCTCTTGGTTTTCAGCACAAAGCCACAGCACCACCAAGGAACGTTTCTTGAAGTAACCTGCAAGTGTTTGCACACAGTGTTGACATCTTCAGAGGCATCAGTGCTGCAGCAGCAGGAGGTGACACAGCAGAGGAGTGCTGGTGAACTGGAGAGCCACAGCAGCTTTAGTATCTCTCAAGGGTCCTGCAGAAAATCCTACCAAACTAAGACTGCAAGTGTCTTAAATTTGTTTTGGTTTACTCCATTCCACAGTGAGCTAATCTTTAATGGGGCAATTAATTAATCTTTAAACATTAATCTTTAATGTCCCAATTAAAGGCATTTGGGGTGATGATTAGTAAATTTGGTTTATTTAAGTTTAGTTAATTTGAGGTCAGCATTCCTGGGTGTCGCCATGAGGAGAAAAAGTCAAATCCTGAGGTCTGCAGGGGGCTCAGTTCTGCTTTGGTGAAGCCCTTTCCTTGTGTCAGCACTGGCAGTGGGCTGGCTGCATGTCGAGGCGGATATGATTAAACTGCTGATATGATTAAATGTTACTCACTTTTTCTTCCCAGGGTCAATCTTTCAGCCAGCTTTACCCCCCAGGTGATCTGCCTGCCCTGTTGGCACCTCCATTTTCACTCAAACTGGCCAGGCCCAGGAAAAATCTCCGAAGGGTCCTCTGTTGGGATGGCTCCCAAGGGAGAAAGAGCACACACGTAATTTTCAGGAAGCTGAACAATTAGTGAGTTACGGAAAACGCCAACTTTGAGTGCCAAGAGGTCACAGCAACATTAGGGCATTGAAGCATTATGCTCTGGGCTGCCTGAGCACCATGGCAGAGCAGTTATCATAGAATCATTTCTATCATCCAATATTTACTGGCCTCAGAAGAAGCTTATATTCAATTACCTACTATTGTTTCACAGACCTAGGTGGCAGGAGGAGGATTTTTTTTTTAAGGGAACAGCAATAGCTGAAACATAAAAATAAAACACACACTTTAAAATCATTCAAAATATCAAACAGTGGCTTTCCTCCTCCCACAATATCTGTGGTCTTAAATGGATCATTGCAAGGGGAATTATTTATGTAGTCTCATCAATAAATCTTACTAAAGTCCTTTATACTGCAGTCCTCATTCATCTAGCAACTCCTCTGTAAATGGTAATTAGGGTAAGAGCTGAGATACCACAGAGTTTGCTCCTGGCAGTCATTGAGCATCTGAGTCTATCAGGGCTGTAAAGGAGGCATTTCTCAGCAGCAGCTCATTCATTGTGAGCCCTGATTCAATTATTACCTTGTCTCCTGCTCCACAGCAAACACTTTGGTTCACATAAAGCCTCAGAGCCGGTGTCAATGAACTCCTTGAATGGAGTCAGCTGCATTTTGTCTCCCCTGCAGTATCTAGCCTAAATCCAGGAGAGGCAGTCAAGGGGGAGCCCTGTTTCCCTCTGGCACCATTGCTGGGCTACTCCTGCAGAGAGGTTTGGTTCTACCATGGACTCTCCCCTCCACTGCCTGGAGCTGTGGGGTCTGGGATAGCCCAAATTACAGGAAATAGATGACTCCCAAGTGTGGAGAGCCCAAGCAGCAAAATCAGCCTCCAAATCTGTCAGTCTGCTCCTGCCAGACCTCTCTCATCTTTTGATGCCTCTCCACTGGCTGCCCAGGGATGCTCTATTCATTTACATCCAGCCCCTTACTCATGCCAGCGTTGAAGGCTGGGAATTTCACTGGGAGGAACTCAGCTCTGCAGAGATCATCTTCTCCTGACCTATGTCCAAAGAGTCCTGCCACACTTTTAGCAGAGACATTACATTGCACAGCAAGTGTGCCTGGCAGGGCTCTGCCCCAGCTCCTGCCCTGAACAGCAGCCTGGCACAGGCCATGGAACCCTCAGGGTGTGCACCTGCCTTCTCCTCCAGAAGGTGCAGGCTGAAGGTGGGGTTTACTCCATTCCCTTCCTTCCCTCTTTCATACTGGGGCAGCAGCTGAAACACTCATGACTTGGCACACACACCTGGCTCTGCAGTGTGACCCTCAAAGGCCCTGGAGACAATGCCACCCTTCCAATGGACAGTCACAGCTGGCACTGCTGGAATGGCAGGGACAAGGGCAATGCTACCAGCTGCCCTCTCTGCCATGGACTTGAGACAGATTTCCTGACACACAGAGTGCACTATCACTGGCTGTTCACTGTGCTCTGCTTTTCCTTCAGACACCACTCTTCACTGGTGCCCACCCCATTTTTCATGCCCAGCACAATTATTTTGGGAGATACACTCGGAGCAGGGAACCGACTCAGTTTAAAAATATTAAAAAAACCCCCAACAACGCTGTGCAGTGAAATAAAAAGTAAAAAAATGTTTTTCTAAGAAGGATCAGTTCCCGAATGTCACTGAGAGTGACCCCACAAGCAGTCATGCTGACATATCTGATGGCAGGGAAAAGCTGTGGGGGCGTGGGAATACCTTAAGCTGGCTGAACAGCCACCCAGTGCTTTGTCTTATGAAATCCCAGCCTGAGGAGAGGCTGTGCTCTGCTGCTTCCCTGCTTCCCCTCTCTTCCTTTCCCCCCAAACCCGTGGGCCCCCATCACTGCCATGGCTACATGCAGCCTGGGATGTCCATTTTAATCTGCAGTGTGTACACAAAAGAGCTGGAAGCAGTGACTGTCTGAGACCCACCTGACCTTTGGATGTACAGCAAACTTCCTGTTCCAGGGCTGCTGGCTCTTTCATCTCCCAGCCTTTAAAAAATAAAAGTGAGCCTATGTGAAAAAATGCTTTGTAATGGGGACTCCTGGAACAACTTTTCTCTCTTGCCCTCTGACTGAGCCATAGAAAACAGTAAATATCTCTCCCAAGAGTCCTTTTTTTACAATAGAAAAATGTCAGGCAAAACTGAAGTTTCATTTCCCAGCCTTGGACTCTGCAGCAGACAGGCACAAAAGCTAGAGAAAAAAACAAAACAGCAAAGGGGAAAAAAATCTCCACTCTTGTTAATTCAGAGTTTGGAGAGATTTTTGGTGGAGAATAAGCTTCTTTTGGTGGGGAGCAAGACACACTTGGGAACTGGGTCTCTCTTCTTGCAGGAGGAAGTGGTCTTGGGCTATACTTGACAGCAAATTAGCATTGACATTTGACTTGTTTTGATCTGAGTTATTTACAATGGTATTATCTGTGTATTTTTTACATGCTGTGAAGATTCCCATTGCCAGATGCCTCGAGATGGCTGTAGGATGCAGAGCATTCCACAGTCATTACTCAGGGGTCATAAACTTCACATTACTTGTGGGGAGGAGGGGAGCAGGGGGAAATGGGCTAACAATTAAAAAAAAGAAAAAGCAATCCTAGACTTAGATTTCAGTGGGCTTGTGTATTTAACTGGAGAGAAATTAAAAATGTGCTTAGGTGGGCTGGCACTGTCACACTGTGGGGCTGATGACTGGAACAGTTCCTTGTGAATTTGCTCTACACACAGAAGTGCAGTCAGGGATAATTTTCCCAATGCTCTGGTCTGGGGGAGGCTGTGGTGGAGCAACTGCTCCATAACCCTGCCAGGGCAAAGATCCCCAGCAGGGAATTGCTGCTTGGGATGTCCAGGGCTGGCAGGACATGTCCCAGGGCTGGCACTTCACTGTAGCTGCTGCTGCAGGGAGGTGTAGCCATGATGTTTTCTGAAAAATCCTTTCCTTAGGATTTTTTCTCCTGAGAAGCTGAGAGGCCTCAGGAACAAAATGTAACCAATGGTTATCTGCTGCTGTGGAATGCAACAGGTGGATCTGTGATTGGTCTCATGTGGTTGTTTCTCATTAATGGCCAATCACAGTCAGCTGGCTCAGACTCTGTCCGAGCCACAAGCCTTTGTTATCATTCTTTCTTTTTCTATTCTTAGCCAGCCTTCTGATGAAATCCTTTCTTCTATTCTTTTAGTATAGTTTTAATATTATGTGTATCATAAAAGAATAAATCAAGCCTTCTGAAACATGGAGTCAGATCCCCATCTCTTCCCTCATCCTGAGACCCCTGTGAACACAGTCACAGGGAGGGAGCAGGCTGCCAGCTGGTGACTTTCAAGAGACTCAAAAGGGAGATTTTGGGTTTTGAGTTTTTTCTGTGCTTGGGAAACTTTCAAGAGAAGTTGCAAGGCCAAATCACAGACTTACACTTGTGGTTTTTTAAGCAGGTACTCCATGCACAGACTTCCTTACATCCTGAAGGACTGAAGATACCCAGGGAGGGTGACAGGAGATGCCCAGAGATGCAATCCAAAGAAAGGACTCCTCTAACCTTCACCAGGCTGTTTTGCTGGATTTTTTCAGAGAGAAGTTTCTCTTGTGCAAGTCACAACACACAGAGCACAGCAGCGATCCAGGCATGGCCTGGGAAGTGAACAGGGCAGGTATGAACCTTGCTAAAGGGCAACTTCACAGTGGTATCAAATTCCCCAGCTGCTGCTCTCCAAGCAGGAACCTGAGCCCCCATCTCATCTGAGACTCAGCCATTAAACACTCAACAAGCACATGGAAGTAAAGCCCTGGGGAAGCTTTACCTTTGTCACAGGCAGAACCTGTGCAGAACATCAAGGCAGGGCAAGGGAGGAGCCTCAGAGGGCTGAGAGAGAAGATGGAGAACCTGGTATCTGCAGGGCACAGATCCTGGTGTTGCAGGGGCTTTCTGCAGGCTCAGGGACCGTGCAGGGTTTGTGCTGCACCCATCCTTGGAGGGGCTGTGTGCTCAATTCTGCTGCCACCCTGCTCTGCTGGACCCAGGAGTTCAGCACAGGATGGGTGTGATAAACACCCTTGGGTGGCACCAGCCCCCACCTTCCACACCCACACCAGGCTAGGCAGGCTTATACTCTAGATGATTAAACCAACACCTAACTGAAAATATAAAACATTTTCAAGAAGGGGAATAACATTTTAGCTGAATTTGCAAACATCAAGAAAGGAAACAATTTAGCCTTTGAAGCTGACACAACAACATGGTCTGTTTCACCTTGCTGGTATCTCAGGACATTTTAAATATCAATTGACAACAAAAATAACACTTCTATGTGGTTTACATGAATCTATTTTCTATCTATCTATTTCTAGTAGCTTAGTTACAAGAAGCCTTGTGACAATTTTCAAACCTTTTACTTTCTCCTGGCTTGCCTTTATCATTCATATCTCACCTCTCTGAGAGCTCTCGAGAGCATTTCCTATTTTTGTAAGAGAACTTTCTTATAACTCTGCAAAATGAAAAAGAAAAACCGAAATAAATGAGGCAACATGAATCCAGAAATTAAGAATAAAGCTCCAAACTTTATTCATTGACTTGAGTACAACAGTGATGCAGATTACAGTGGCACAGGAGTGCAATATGTGCTGTTTGCAGTATGACAGTGGAAACACTAATTGTACAGAACAGCAACCCAGCTCAACTTCTCATTATGCATACAAGCAGACTTACTGTACAGACAAGACATTGATTCACTTTTACAGAGACTCAGAAAAAGAGACAGATGAATGGAAAACACAGGGACACCTCCCCAAAACGCTGGTTTGTAACATGTGGAGGGAGGAGAAAAGAAAGATAAAATAATAAAAAATCCTATTGCCAAAATCTACTGATTTAAAGGAAAGTGTACCTTTAAAAAATTAGTTTCAGTTTCCAAAGCTTAAAAAAAGTCCCCAGCTGTAAGGCCCCCTTACAGGAAGAGTTGTCCACGATGACCAAGCCTCAGTGCTTGGACAGGGCTGCTCTGGGAGTGACACTGAGCTCCTGGCTGGGCACAGAGGCTTCCCTGGCCCCAGGGGTGCAGTGCCAGTGGGTTTGCATCTGGGGGCAAGTGCATTCTGAAGGTGTTCAAGGACAACAGCCCAGGCAAGCGTCCAGTGGGAGCTGTCAAAGCATCCTAAGGGAGCCAGAGACTCAGCCTGGTAAGGCACCACTGGGATTCCCAGAGCTGCATTTCCATGCCCAGGGGCAGGGTCCTGGGAGCCTCAACACCTGTGCTCACTGTGGTGATCCTGACACAACAGCTTTGCCTTCAGTCATCTCTCTTTCACCTCAAAAGAAGGACCACAGTGCACATGGAAGTATTACCTCTTCACAAAGGCGAGCATTTCTGAGCAACTCATTAGCAGAAATCTATTTTCCTGTTAGAAGCCCTTTGGGCAACAAATAATTTATTTTGCATACAGGCAAACAACATTAATGGCCAATTACATTCCCACTTCCTGCACTGATGCTTACATTAAAATTAATAACACTTCTGCCAAATGTGGGCATCACACAGCTCCTGCCAGCAGAGTTGTCTGACTGAAAACTCAGTATCTTTGCATTGTGATGGATTTTTTTTGTCGTTGTTTCTTATTTTATTAAACACAAAAAAGGTGTGTGGGAGAAATCACAAGGCAAAACTCACCAGCCAGAGCAATGCTGCAGCCCACAGTGATAGGAGTGTTCTACACTAAGGGAAAAAGGTGCATTGTGCTACTGTCACAGTGCTCAGGAGCTCTCTCCAGCTCTTCATTTTGCAGCAATGGGGTAAAAATGTACCACATATTGTCAAGACCAGCCCTTGCTAAGCATCTACCCTGAAGTCTATGCTGGACTCTAGTGGGTGTGTTGACAGGGCCACAAAGTTTGACAGGGCACAAACCAGACTGTGACCTGGGGAGAACTGAATGGGGAAGGGGGCAGTGGAGACAAGCCCTAAGCATCCCTCTGGCATGGGAAGATGAGTGGCATTTTGGACAGATTAGTTTAATTCTTGTTTCCTGCAAGTGTTTTATTGCATTGTCATTACCACTGACTGGTGTTCCTCAGTGCTGTAGGTAACATTCAGGATGTGGACATCCTCCTTCACAAACACATTCCAGAGGAAAGCAATGAATCATGGAGTGAGAGAAAGGGTGGTTTTCATTTGTCTGCCCTACAAGCCAAATATGCCAACATCTCCTCCTAAGTCAGGAGGAGCCAAGATAAATCATTCCCTGAGGAGTTTAGGGGATGTTCATATTTTTACCATTTGAGACCTAATGTTCTGTTGTTTGTTCTAATAGCTTCATACCATTAATTTCAGTGTGGGTGCTCACATGCTGTGAACTCCAAACTTGACTTCCCCACAGTCTGAAACAGGTACTACAGGCTCATGCCAGTGTTCTCCTCTAATCCTGCCAAGCATCACCCTGGCAGGCCCTGCAGAAATCAAGATTATGCCAACCCTCCTCCTTCCCAGACCTTAACCCTTCTCTGTCCATTGACATCACCCTGCCAGGGGACACAGGCATCGTGGAAAGGGATTCACTTCAAAAGGTGTCTAACTTCAGTGTAGCTAACTCTGACAGAAGAGGTGCTGCTGAACTCTCTTGAACAGCAGGACATCTGAGCTACAGGGCTGAGAAAGCATTTCCCAACTGCAACAGGAAAAGGGCACAAGCATTCAGGGCCTGGCCCTCAGATTTAGGACTGCAGGACTTTGTGAGGAGAGGTGACACCTGGCTTGACAGAAGTAAAAGCACTACTGGAGCCACAGAGATGTCTTAGCCCACACAAAGCTACTGAATCCTCCCAGCCTGACCTTCCACAGCACACCACAACCCAATTGAATGAGCTCCAAACGGGGAGGGTGTGTGCCACAAGTGCACCTGTGCTCAAGGATCTGCACCTGTACATAATCCCATGTGGACTTAACCCCAGGTGCACACGTGGGGTTATTCTGCAATGTTTGACTGGGCCTTGCTCTTACATCACTCCTAAAGCAGAAAAGGAGAAAAAAGAAGACAAAAGCAACTAGTTTTTAGTCCTCTTGGTAATGACATTGTGTTGACAGCATTGATGGGATGGGACTTTATCAGAAGCTCAAATGCTTTGCAGGAGATAGAAGAACACAAGCATGTGTTAAGGCATATTCACAGAATCACAGAATGATTTGAGTTGGAAGGGACCTTTAAAAATCATCTAGTCCAACTCCTGACATGTCCCAAGGGAATATCAAAGAGAGGAATTACTAAGAACTGCTACTCAATGGGTACCAGGAGAATGATTAATTGCTTACAGAGAAATTTCTCCCTGGGGCTACATTTTGTTTTCATTAGGTGGGAAGACCAGATGAAAGAACAGAAAATATTGCAGTGACAATCACAAAGAGCCCACTGCAGAAATCCTCCCTCCCCCATGGGTGGCTGCAGCGTGGGTTTTGTGGACAGATGATCTCTTGGGTGTGTCTACATGTAGGTGGTTGAGAATTAACTGCAGGCATGCAACTGAAGCTCAGAAAACCCTTCATGTTCTCAGTCAGGAGTAAAGCAGTAGTAAGTCTAGTGCAGAGGGCTGTGAATTGACTGACTGCTCCACACCAGTGAGATGGGAGCCAGCAGTGGCCCAAAAATCCAGTCAGAGATGAGTTGTTTCTGCAACATCTACACTGGCTACTCTTCATTCCTTCCCAAGCTTAAGCTGCAGTTTTAAATTCTCAGTTGATGAGGCAGATCCAAATTACCATGCCATTCTTCACAGGCTAAGAGGCTAAGTTCTTTTTTTTTTTTTTCCTTTTTTTTCCTTTTTTTTTTTTTTTTTTTGCATAGGAGGGAGAGGTAAGAAAACAACCTGGCTTAGTCATTTCTGAAATGACTGGGTAGTGTGTTCATATGTGCTGTGAGAAGTTCAGTAGTAACCTAGAGATGGAGACAGAAAAATGCAGACTGGCAGCTCACATCCTTGAGAGAACAACTCCTCAAGTCTAGAAGGGGTATGGTCAGGGTGACTTGAACTAAAAGACCTGTATTGTCTCATAGTTTGAGTGTCTGTAGGATGTGGGATGACAAAATGTGGAGAATTTTAATAATTTAAATGCATTTAAACTCAAATGTTTGTCTCAAGGTTAAGCCACACCTTGCAGGTGACCAAACACTGAATTTCTGAGACCCCAGCATTCACAAAGTCTGTAAGTGTAAAACACTGCTGTCCTTTCACTGTATGGATTTGCTTTCAGCAGTCACTCAAAGATGCATTTTGAGCCCCTGACACTCCCATTTACTTCTCAGAGCTCCTCTAAAACCTTTCAGATCTGTGTTCTGAAAAATGAGGTGAAATACGTTACCCTGATCCCTGCTGCAAGCTCAGTGCCACCCAGAGAGCTCACTCACAAGTGTGTGTGTGTGTCACAGTGTCCCCAGGGAATTCTGCTCCCTGGGGATGGTGCCAGACCCTTGGTGGCACTGTCCCACAGCCCCACATTCCCTTGGGGACACGGAGCAGGTGCTGAGCCCTGGTCTCTGTCTCTCCCCTACTGAATCTTGATCTCAGATTTTACCAAAGGAACCACAGTGATCTGTCACAACAGGACTTCCTAACCAGCAAAGATGAGGCAGGGTTTGGGCTGTCCTGCACAGCTCATGGTGAAATGTCATTTGGTGATACAGAGAACTCAACACAGTGATACTGAATCTCAGAACTACATGGGACTGTTTCCTCTTCCTGACTTCCAGATTTTAACACCAATGTCTCATAGAACAGAAAATACAAAGGTTCTGATGTCTCCAGTGCCTGAAGTTTCTGCATTAAAAAGGAAACCTTGATAGTCTTTGACAGACACAGAACCTAAACGACCCTCTCCTGTCAGGAGATGAGCTCATTAGTGCAGTTATGCATTGGCAGTAAAGCACCAAGGAAGAGAAAAAGCAGCCACACTGCATCCATTCATTTACTTTGGTGCTCATGTCCTCCTCTGCATAGGACTTGCCCAGAAGCAGTTAAGGTATATACAGGCAGTTTTTCAAGCTGCAGCATATTGGAAGAAGACTGAAAGCAATAAGGAGTTCAATGCAGCTCAGAAACTGTCTTGCATGATTACTCTGTCTTCAAAAACCAAGTCAGGCACAAAGGGAAATAAAAATAACCAAGGCTGGAGCTTTGATGCTTCAAGACAGGAAAAAAAAAAAAAAAGTCTGTGCCCTCTTTTCCAAGCACAAGTGAAAACCTACATTAACTAAAATGAGTGCTTGGCCCCATGCACTGTGCCATATTGACAACAGCTACTGCAGTTTAATCAAAAAGCCTCTATTGGCAGAGCTTGGCACCTCGATGGTACCTTTCAATTCATAAACATTTCCTCCCTAAGAGGGATGAATTTGCATGTTAGCTTGCAGAGAACCATTCTCCCTGCCGTTGTAAAATCCTACAACTCCACTGCAGCCTGATGAGCTGCACTAGTAATTACTAGCAGGGAGTTAGTCCTGAAATCTCTGGATGCAAACCAGGGCACACTTAAAATAGCATTTTTTCACTCTGCCACTCCCACCCCCATGCACCCACCTCCTGGAGTAAATTGCAAGAAAACTGACTCTTCTCCATCATTCCCATTACTGAAGTGATCTTAAATTATTCAAAGGACTGGTTAAGCTCCAGCCTTATTAATTCAAGCAGAAAGTGTGGAAGAGGGAAGATTGACAACACACACACAGCAATTCACTTCTTATATCCTAGCAAATATTTACAAGGAGTCCATTTCCCAGAAATCCAAGTGGTGTGTCCTGCAGGTGAGCAGAGTGCCCACCACCACAGGTTGTGTTACACGAAGAAGACACCATGTCAAAAGAGTGCCAAGTAAGAAACTGCTGGGTGAAAGACTTGATGTGACCACGTGGGATAAGTTACAAGGGGCTTCTCCTTCACTACAGACCTACCTATGTCCCTCTCCATATATACACACATATACACACACAGAGATAGATGGAGAGATATAAATACATGTGTGCACACAGGCAAACACGCATACATATATATATATATATTTATATATGTATATATTCTCTTCCAGTTCTTGGAGTGGTTACAACTACTTTAGTCTACAAGGCATCCTAAGGGCACTTCCTGGCTCTAGCAATAAAGTCCATCGTATTGTGGAGAGAAGTAAAGGGAATATCATTGAGGGAGAAGAACAGAACAGTTTTCTATCTTGTACAATATCAGGTAACAGGTTGACACCTCTGAAAACTATCACTGCTGTTTCTGAGCCCAGATATTTTCTCCCTGAATTCCAGGAGGGCAATTGTTGATCTTGTTCAACTTGCAGAGGTGCCACTATGTTGATTTTCCCTTTTTGGTGGATAAGTAGTTGCTTCCAAACAGTTTGGACTGTGTGATACAATATTCTATGCATCATTTGTGGTGGGTTTGTTTAAAGGGAGATTAAAAGAGTTTTGCTTTTTTCTTCATGTCGTTGCGTCTCCAGAGAGGTAACTTGTCAAACTCCTGTATCGTCATGCCAAATATTTCTTGAAAAACTTCAGGTGCTAAGTGACGCTTCAAAAAATAAAAAACAGGAGGGAATAAAAAAAGGAGAAAAGGCAATGGTCAGTCAAAGCCAAAGAGACACAACAGGAGGTTGGAGCACCTTAGGGATTTTATGTCGCTGCGTAAGAGCCACTGCTGGAAAAATAATGCTTTGGCCATACACATTTCCAAGTCTTCATGGACTTGGGTGCTCAAGAACAAATCAGGGAGTATTTCATTTGCTGCATAAGCAAGAGACAGAGAAATTGTTGGTCTGAACCCATCCAACAGGCAGTGACAGACCAGAGAACAGGACGAGCTCCTGCACACACACCCCTGTCCCAGGCTTTAGCAAGTCACCTCTGCTTTTGGAAATCCCAACAGACATTGGGTTTTTAGTAGTGCTCTGCAGAGGGTGCAGCTTGATGTGCTCCCAGTTCTGAGAAGGAAGATGTCTGGCCAGGCTAACTGCTCAGCACACTTCTCTGCTGCTAATGAAACACTTTTTGGTGCTGTCCTGTGCACAGATCACTTCTTGTTCAGCCACTTTAGAGTGCACTGGATGGGGAAAGTGTCTCCCTGTAGCACTGATCTAACACAGCACTGAATTCTAATAATAAAAATGGGAATAAACCCAAATTGTTACCCAAATTACCCAGATTCTTGTGGCTCCTTCCTTTCATCTCCATAGAAGATTAAGGACTTAAGCATCCCCAGCATTCCACTGGGCTGCTTAAGTCTTCCTAAGCCACAAAGCTGTAAACTATATTTATTTGTTGGCAGAGATTTAAATCCTTGCATTTTTGGATATCAGCCAGTCTTCTAACTAAGTCACAGGACTCATGATGAGTTAGAGGAACTTAGACTTTTGGTCCTCAAGGATGGCTGACACTGACTCTTAGCTAAGAGAGGGTCCAAGAACAAAGTGTTGCTCCATTCCAGCCTGGATCTTATGAAACTTGTGCAATTTTGGGCTTTTAGCAAATCCACAAGTATATAATGAAAGGCCTGAAAACAGAAGGGGATTGTGAGAAGCTCAGTCTATGAGCAGGGAGACAGAGATGTGGGGGATTGTTTCAGGAGATGCACCTGCTTCCTCCCAGTGTCTGATCCCTCTTTCCCTGATTAGTGCTGAGAAATCTTCCCACATTTCTCAGGACCCACATTTCAGTGTTTCAGCTTTCACAAACAACAAACAACTTTAGCAGGAAAGAGCATTTAGGAACTTGCTTCTCTTACCTCCAGCCTGGTTCTGTCTACATCTTTTAGTATTTTATTTCGCCCTCTGTTGGTCACCATGAGTATTTCATATGGAAAAATCTGTTAACAACGTATAAAAAGGGGGAAAAGAGATATTTATACTTATAGTCTAAAGCAGACGGAACAAAACGTGTGTCATTTTCATAAACACACAAATATTTGTTTTCTTTTGCAAATCAAATATCAGTTTGGTGGTTTGTTTGTTTGGTTTTTTTTCTTATCCTTTTTTTCCTAAAGTTGTGTGGAAAACAAGCTGATCTGAACAAATCTAGAACTTGTTTAGCATTGAATACCTCATATTGTAAAGCCAAAATTTTTATGCTGTATATAATACATCAGCTGGCTTTGGTCAGGCAGAGTTCTTTCTAGGCAATGCATTTCCTTATCCATCAACATATAAATTTATTCAAGTAATTGCATTTGTCACTCATTGGTCTAACTAATGGTTGCCAGAGTGTGGACAGCCCCAAGGACTGACAGTGAGTGGGTTTTAAAAACATGGAAGTGCATAAAAACAGCATCATCTCTGAATAAGCAAAATATCAATTAGTGGGGGCCACTGCATTCAGTAGAATTTATCACATGGTTTTCCTTGCCTTTTTGGTTAAGTTAAAGAATTCAAACAACTAATAGCAACAGCACTGCTTTGAAAGGATTTCAGAAAATATTAAAATCAGTTTCTGGAATCATACCTGGGAAATAAAACTCAGTTCTATTTTTTTTTTTCCCTTGGATAGACACTTCCATGCCTGGAATGACTTAGGAGAGCTCATGTTCTGTCTGCCAGAGCATCTCTAGAGCCCTTCCCACTGCATTTCTCTGTAGGAAAGCAGCATTCCCAGACCCCTCATCCAACCCCTACTCGAGTCAATGAAGTTTTTCTGGAAACTTCAGTGGCAACTGGCTCAGCCTTTACTGTCATTTATGAGTCTTAGTTGCCCACTGGGAATATGAGTGAGACCACCAACACTCTCCTGGAGAGAGCTGAGCTATTATTAAATGCTAATAATTACATTATTTCAACATCTGAAGAAGTTTGACTCAATCAACTTTTGTGCAATACTCAGCCATTAAGTTCATTCCATTGTTAACAATTATCCCAATGAACTTTTCAAAAACATAATAAATAACATAAATTCAGGCATCAATGAACACACCACTGATTTTATTGTAAGTAATAATAATTTAAATAATGTGTGCTTACATACCAATTGTGAGATATGATTCTTATGAGATTCTGACATTGTCACAATTGTACAATTAGGTCTATACTTGGAGTTACATTTTTTATGTTTGGTACTGGAAATGGCTACTATAAACAGCATTATAGGAAACTAAAATGTAACTTTTCATATTTAAACAGGCAGAGTTTAAGTCAAGATCTATGGTCATAAATACATTTTATGTTTAAATATTCACAACAAGGCATGTCTCAGTCTGGGCTGGCAAGATGCACAAATTCTGTCCTTTCTGGAGAACCATTTGGTAATATCTGGTCATTCTTAGGATTATTAATCTTTACTTTTCATATGTTTCATGCTGACTCTGAATTGGCTTCTTTTATTTTGGCAGGTGTAAGTTAGTATTGGACAATTGACATGAATAAACACAGTGCCAATTCACACATCCTGAGTATTTGGCATCACCTTTATAAATAGCAACAGAAAGTGATCTATTATCTCAGGAAATTTCCCATAATTTTTTAAATTAAAATAACCATTAATAAATAATAATTAAATTTAGTCATTAATAATACTGACAGAATTTGTCACCCAAAATAGCATCCCAAATCACTGGGTACATCAACAGCAGTGACGACTGTAAGAATTTCTATTGCACTGAAAGAGAAATTATTTGGAATAAAAAGCACTATCTTAGGAGTCCCCACAGTCTTATTTATATAATATATAAAACCACTTGTAACTGCACAGTGCACTGGGGTCTCAGCTTATACAGCCAGGGTTATTGCCTTGTACAGTTGGCCTGGAGGTGACTCGGAAGCACAAGAAGTAATCTGGTTTGCAAAGTGAGCTCCTCACTTAACTGCAGAAACTCTGATCCTTGTAACTTTGGCAAAATCATGATTTCATGGAAGGTTCACCAGCAATAAAGTGATAAGATTTAAAACACAGCCCAGGTTGAATTCCCTCGATATAATATATTCATTTTTAACTCAGGCATCTCTAGACATAGCTGTAAAAGCATTTTAATTTGTGTCTCAAATTATAGTTAGCAGACACTGTCTCTTTTTTCCAATAAATCTCCTGAAGAGTTTCTCATATAGGGAATTCAACACCGTGGACAGGTCTCAGGTTAGCAGTGCTGAGAGCTGAGGAACAGATCCAGACAGACAGGTAGGTATCTTACTTCCAGTCAAAGATTTCCCATAATCTTTGGAATTAAGACAGCCTCAACTGTGTGTTGTGAGCCACAATATTCTGCAGCACTTTTCAAAATGGACAGATCTGAGTTTGGCCTGGTGCTTTGGCTGGTGAAAGCCTGGCAGAGAACCAGCTATATGGAGCACCTTCCACATCTGTCACTGTGTCCCTAGAAAAGCTTCCTTACCCCAGGGATCACACAGGCCTGCCCTCAGCCTGCCTGAGCACTAACCCTGCAGAGCACAGTCCAGAACAAAGGGATGGGTTTGGCACATAAGGACCAGGGGCTGAGGCGAGGTAAAAGAAAACAAGGGAACTAAGACATTTCCCATATTTTATCTGCATTTCACAGTAAAACCTTCAAAGTCTTGAAGGAAAGTGAGTAACATCTGCACTTGCCTTTGGCTCCAACATGTTAGGCATAGATACTCCTCTGTCCATTCTCATTCCAGGGACATGACCATCCGGGAGGGACTGCATCAGATACAGGCACACAGCAGACACAGAGGTTACACACACAGAGGGTAAAGGCACTCAAGTAGTGGTGAAGACAAAGGTGAATTTGCCCTGAGACTTCCTTTAAGTCTTAATTCTTGGTCTTATTATTTCAATCATTGCCATGGCTGCTGTTCACTACTCCTGTGAGGTGGGCAGGGGGATCCTTCAGTCCCCTCAGCACCACAGCTCCTGTCCCTGCTCAGGCTGGTGACAGCCCCACTGAGCTGACCTGCACCACGTTCCAGGGCACCTGGGCACCCCAAGAGAGTGGTGATCCCTCTCCCACCCCAGTGACTAGGTGAAATTCTTCTCTAGTTCTTCCCTAGCATTAATTCAGATCCCACCCAACTGCACAGAAAGCACTCTTACACCTCTGGGCTTTCCTACTTGTAATTCACTGTATCAGCTGAGGGATTTCCTTCTTTTTTTTTGTCTCTACAATGGGTAATTTTTACTATGAACACAAACAGGGATGGGTAAAAAGGTGCTGTTTTGACACAGGTACTAAATCTAAGGAAATAACATTTGGAGCACAATACACGGACAGCTCTGCTCCCCTCCCATAATCTTATTCTCTTTCCAATCATCATGATTTTGATATGCCATTAACAAAATTATCCAAGTAATTAAACAATTTCTTAAATTGCCATTTCATATTGTGATTGTGCTGAGGAGCCAGGGAGACTCAAACCATTCTGAAAAAAAACTTGCAGACAGTAATTGAAGTAAAAAGGTTTCTATTTGCAAGCACACTTCTTTCTGGCTCATCTGGGATGGCAGCACTGTAGAAAACTACTGATCAGCCATCTTGTCTGGAGAGCAAATCCCAGGGTAAAACTGAGGAGTTCAAAGCTCCTGGTATGAGAGAAAATTCCCTCTGGAAGAGACTTTCTACGTGTCTCTGGGGTCAGTACTAGAGAGGCTGGAAATAAATCCACCCTCACGTGTCCAGAGAAGGCTTTTACAGATTACTCATACAGGAACAGAGTGGATTTTACAGAGCAAGTCACAGAACAGGTGTGAGCTGTCTCAGCTCAGCTCTGGGGAGGTGACAAGGAGGAATCCGAGGCTGTGCCTGTTTTTTGTTGATAAGGATCTACATTGGTGATTATGCTTAAACATGCAGGAAAATCAAAGCTATTGTCTTAAGAAACCCTTCCCTGTAGCAGAAATTCAGAGTTGAACAAGGAGCTGCTTTAGGTTCTGCTGTCAGTTGATTGATGAAAACCCGTACTCTACCTGGAAATCTGAAAAGCAAAAGAGAAATCTCATCAGCTTTAGAGTGGAAAGACAGGAATCAGTCACAATCTACCAGAGAAGCCTTCTCTGTTTTTTGTTATATCTGATTTTTCCAAAATCCCATCTGATTCTCTGAAGCCAGCAACATTTCTAATTTTGGACTTTGTAGAGTTGAACACTCCAAGTATTACAGTTCTTTTCATTAACTCTCCAAGTTTTGTAACTTTCATGAATAATATTGTCAATTTTTATTTGGCACTGACTGGTACCACATCCAGCTCAAAGTCATAATGAAGATCATGAGCAGCAAGGGGGATTAGAGGGCATTATCTCCCTTTCTTCACTGTGGCACATTGTTCCAGACTGCACAGTTGATGGTGATTTTCAGAGAAAAAAACCACAAAATTCACAGAACTCCGTTCATATTCCTGATAATGCACACGTTATTTGCCTTCCATTTGATCCAATGCTAAAGTATGAACAAGGATCAGCTCCACATAACAGATTTAGCAAAATAAACCCAACATTTTAAACAGGCATTTGAAGTACTTTGAGTTAATTGAATTTGCCAGAGAAAATTAAAATGTACTGAGCAAATACAAAGTAATCACATCCACAGCCTTCATATAAAACAGCAGAAATGATCAAACATTGTCACATTTTTACATTTATTACTAATAGACTGTGAAAGGTTCCTCATCCTTACCTCTAACAGCACCACTCACATCCCCATAACTGTTGTACTGACCAAAATCTGTAGAGACCGGCTGTAACAGGAAAAGAGGGACAGAACATAAATTCACACTTCAAGACTTTACAAGAAGGTTGGTACATGGGGACAAAGAAATTGCTTTAATTTTTTTATTTCCCCCTCAATTTTACAACATTTCTGCCTTTGCTTTCTTGCCTTTTTAACAAAGTAGTTTGTGGGAGGGGAAAATAGGTTTGGTCTGACTTCAGGTAATTTTATAAGAAACATTTATCGAACTGAAAATCCAATACAATTGATATGGAAATAAATACCACGGATAATTAAAGCCACCTTTCACACCTCAAAATCACCATCTTCTTACCCTGTGAAGTCCATTTTTTCCATACCCAGGGAGAGAAGAGGTTTTGGAGGCTGAAGCATGTGCTGTTGAATGAGGAAGAGAAAATATTTAACTGGAAAAATCCCACGGAAACTAAAAAACTAGAGCACTTGAGGAATCACCAAAAAACTAGAGCACTTGAGGAATCACCTAGTACAAAATACACAGTTAATAGAACCAAGCATACACACAACTGAGACACACTGACTTTAAGAAACTTAGTCCCAAACTCAACACAAACTTCCACACATTCTGTAAGTTACAAACAGCTTTATCATGCCATGGTGGCAGGCCATTAATAAGGGACACTAATTTTCCCAGGCTCAAAATCAAGGTGGTCCCCCCTGGATTGAAAATAATGCTCATGGATCACCCATGGCATCTGCTTTGGCATCTTCCCTGATTCCAAAACAGAATTGATGATTATGGCACTGATTATCCCTGCAAAGAGGGATGGACATACCTCAAATAAAGGAGTTCTCCAACCTGTGCTAAGGTTAATAAAAAAATCACAAGCTTTGAGTTGAGCAGGTTGCCTCTGGCCCCATAAAAATTAAAGACAGTGAGTGAGAGCCACAGGAATCCTCTCCAAGGCCATCAAGGCAACACACTTATAAAACAGGGAACACAAGGAAATCTTAGTTTGCTTGGCAACTGCTCCAGTGGATGACTCCAGAGAGACTCATCTTGTCTCTTCTTGGCTCAAAGTATTACAATGTCTTTTGTGTTACAATGGCTGGTGAATAAAGAGAGTGAAATAAAACCCCCAGACCCTTCTCTGGAGATGCGAGAAGGCCACAGCCATACATCAAAATGTGCAACAAGGCAAAGAACCTAAGTCACTAATCTAAGTTAGCTTTTGTGCTTTTGCTTTGGAACAAAATACACCCAATTAAAACGTCAGCCCAGGTCAAAACACTGGCTGTGTTTGGAATATGCAGCCCCACTGGCCAATATTGCTGAATATCTTTCCCTGGGAGAAGAGAATAAACAGGGACACGGGAACCACCCGTGTAAGCAAAATGCTGTAACTTAATAACCCATCCTATTAGCATGTGTGTGATGTCACAGTCACCGAACACTTCACCCCACTCCATATCTATATTAAAGCAGCTCTCTCCTCAAAATTGCCTGAAAATCCTCAGCCTCATATTTCTTCTAATTAAAAAAAACAACCACGACATTTCTCCCCTCACAAAACAAGGTGATGAATCAGGCCACTCTTTCAGGGCAGATCACCACAGAAACACGTATCAAGCAGCTTTCCCAGCTGTCTCTCTTCTGGGACAATACTTGATATGTGTATTCTACTTGGTGTGTGCATTCTGTGTTGTTTATACCCATTGTTCATGATTAGCTTTATTGCCTCCATGAATTACCTGGAGAATCGTAACGACTGGCAGACCTACCGCGACTCTCCTTTTCCATCTCTTCCTTCAATATTAACTGCCCCAGACCAGAGTTGAGCTACAAATGGCAATTAAAAAAAACATATCAATAAAATAAAGCTGGCCAAGACAGTGGTAGGATTTGCTTACAGAAAGAAAAGGGACACTTTTTGGATGGTGCTCAGAAACAGCATGAGGACAAGCTTATAACCACCTTCATGAGCTGCTCCTCCTGCAGCTGCCGGCGTCTCTGCAGCTCCTCGTCATCTTCCTCCCTTCCACTTGATCTGCGTCTCATGTCAGCTCCTGCTTCCACAAAACCACAGCACAGAGAGAGCTTTGTGCATCAGTTCAACTGCAGCTCCAAGATTTTAATGCTAATTCACAGAACTGGTCAGTTTGATTTGCTGAATAAACAAAGCAGTATTTCCTCGCAAAGTCAAAAGACTTTTTCAAAATTCCTTCTTAATAAAACTCACTTGGGTAGCCTGCCCAGTGGTTATCAGGCTTGTTATAAACTAAACAAGAACTTAAACTATGCACAAGTTCCAAGCCAAGCAATGGTCCTGGATACAAAAGTCATGATTGACTCTAATAGAGAAAGCAGCTCACATTGCTGGTTCTGGAAACATGGATTTAGCAACAGCAGCAACTGATCACAGCTGAAAACCTAAAGTCTGATTTACATTTACTCTTTTATCTAGACTCAGAGAAGCAAATCTAAATTAACATTTCAAATGGAAAATGAAACTACATTAGTCTCCTAAATGAACACTCGTATTTGAAAAAAACAAGGCACTGGTTTTAGTCTAAAATGAAGTAAATTAATTTGATTCATTGGATAGAGCTAAAATAAATTAAGGCACAGGTGTTCTACATTTTAATTCCTTAGTTTTTTATTGAATAGTTTTTATTTTCTTGAATATTCTTAAGAAATAATCCAGTCTGGATGCCAGGACAATCCCATGAATACATAGGATGTGCTTATTGCTGCAAGCATTTAGACAGCAGTTCCATTTATTTTCTGCACAGGGCTTTATCTGATACAGTTATTTACCAACCCTGTGCTAGACAAACTCAGTGTTTAAAGTATGTAGACATTTCAAGTATGTAGATGAGAGAGCTTCAGTATGTTGTTATTTTTCCTGTGACTCAGGGACTCCTCTGCATGTTTGTCAGGGTGCAATCCCAACTAAAGGACACTTTCAAAAAGCTGCTGCTGCATGTGCAGCCCCTTCAGTTGGTCTCTGAGCTCTCCCACCCTGTGTCTTCTCTCTAAAAACTCCTGTGAAGATCCCACTGTTAAGAAAGCCATACATTCCCTCACAGAGACCTGAATCAAGCAACACCTCAGTGCTTCAGACATAACTTCAGGAATGAATCTAGGCTAGATGGCTTATTTTATGCTACAGGGGTCAATAAAAACCCAACAGAGGGAAAAAATACAAAGAAAAAAATTTAAATTGATGATGCATATGGATTAAAGAAAAGAAAATAAGATATATGTAGTGCTACAACACAAAAGAAAAATATAAAGTCTGTAGAAACAGTAACTCTGAAAATCAGGAATTATTTAGTCTGTTAATTGTTCCAATTCAGTTGTTGCTTCTTGCCATGAAATTAGTCATGTGGTTGGAAACAATCATGTTTTCTGTGGAATTTTTGCTATTAGCTTAGCCTTAAAAGATTAAATGGAATAGCTGAGAGAAGTTAGGATTGTGTGGCACACCACACTTTTTAAGTTACTGCACTAGAGTTCAAAAAATTTGCTTGTGGGTTAATATCAGTGTGATCAATCCCAGAGTCCTTTAGCAAAGCCTCTTCTACTCAGTGCAATTCAACAGTTTCAGACTCAGACACTCAGTGGTCTCACCAGAACTACACTTTGTGGTGAGCATCAGGTGGACACCACCTCTCCTCCACCTTTTTGCAGCTGCACTGTCCGTGTGCCCTGGTCAGCAGTACCTTTGGAGCTGCAGAAATGAATGGTTTGTGTTTCCATACCTATGGCAGCCAGGGAGGGAGGGCCTGGCCAGTGGTCAGTCTCAATCTTTGGTATCTCGTTGGGTGCTGGTGCATGAGCTGCTGGGAACTTGGAGGACTTGATGATATCCTCGGAGGACTTGCTCTGTGCTGCCAAGGCAGCTGCATCTAGATGGCAATCAGGGAACTTAGCTATGTCATCATCTGGAGCAGCACAAAGTCAGCCTTATTTTGGCAAAATGTTATACTTTACAAGAAGTTAGTTTCCAAAAGCAAACATTTTCATGTTTTGCTTTTCCAACTGCAGTTTGAAGCAAGCAATGCCTATTTCTTGCCAATAGATTGGAATCAAAGCTTCCTCTCCTCCCACAGCCCCACCCCAAAGATAACCCCAAATCAGCTTTGGATTTTACTAGGGTTTCACGGTGTAAGAATGATTATGAAAGACTGAGAAAATGCAGCCTGGCAGTATTTGCCAATATCTTCTAAGGAGGGCTGATTATTTATGAAGATGAACTCAGATTTATGTACTAATAAGTTTTCCCTCTACGGGAAGCAAACTAATAGATCAGAGTAACAGTACAAATCCTAACACTACTGATGCTAATTATTTCATCTGTGAAAAGCTGCAAAACAAAGAAGAAAAGAAACCTGAAACAAATATGTTTAACTAAGAGGATTTTTTTGTGCTGCATACCCTTGCTTAGAGCATGCAGTAGTAGTAAAAGCAGATAGGAACTTATTAATAAATACTAAATTCCATTAAGATCAACTTGGCAGGGCAAGGCACTTGCAAAGCAATGAACCTCACCAGCAAAACAGCTTGGTAGTGGGGCTTCCACTTTAATTCTATTTTAAGCCAAAGCCTTGTAAAAGCATGTGAGGATGTGCATTATGGCTTTCTCTTCTTGACATTAAAAAATAAATAAAAAACCAAAACATCTAATAGGATTCAGTGTACATTAAACCCAACCTTAACTAACTCTGAGCTGGAAAATGTGTTAGCTCAAATCACCTTTGCTTATATGAGGCTATTGTATCAGTAGCAACAGTTCCAGAATTTTCTTTCCTTTTTTTTTAACAGAAAGATATTTTTTAACAAAGGGATGTACTGTGTTGCTCATCCAACACGTTCCAGGTAGTTAAACAACATCAGTGTTAGATATCATTGGGAATTCTGAGCAGTTGATGATTGGAAAACTCTAAGCATAACTGCAGGCATGGAGGGAGCTGGTCAGAGTTTACAAAAGCATGACTTCAAACAGTACTTACGCATTAGAATTGGTGATGTCAGTGGTTAAACATTCATATGTTAATGGGAGGTGAGGAGATACATTAAAACCATAAAAATAAACAGAAACAATGTTAAGACTTTTTTTTCAAAATGAGCATACGGTTTGAAACTTAAAAAAGAAAGAGGGGAAAACCCTGATGTGATAGTAGAGCAGTATCTGCAGTGCTCACTCCTGACTACAGAATGGACTTGTGGGCTTTCCTGCTCACCCCAGCTCACTGGCTCTCAGCCAGCTGTTCATCTAAGCCCTGCAGTGCTGCTGATTTGCTACTTAACCCTAAATACATTTCACTGGATAAAACATCTGCAAAGGGATGAAAATTCAGAGTCTATAATTAATGGAGTCATCTTTCACTGACGTAAATAAAAACCATCTCCTATGCACAGCTGTCTGTTCACAGCAGGAGGGAAGAGTGAACACACTCCTCTGTGATGATTCCTTTATAATGTTCCTTATAAGAATGAACACACTCCTTTATGATGATTCCTTTATAATGTTCCTTATAAGAGTGAACACACTCCTTTATGATGATTCCTTTATAATGTTCCTTATAAGAGTGAACACACTCCTTTGTGATGATTCCTTTATAATGTTCCTTATAAGAGTGAACACACTCCTTTATGATGATTCCTTTATAATGTTCCTTATAAGAGTGAACACACTCCTTTATAATGCAGCCTTCCCCTGTAGGACTAAAGATAGGCAAGGCTGTGGGCTTCTGCCATCACTGTCATTTCAGACTTCCTATGACAACACCAACACCAGAAATCTCAGAGCACTAACGCTGCTGTCCAACTCAGAACCCAAACACCTGGAAAAACAAGTACAGCAAACTACCTGAGCTGCATCACATGGCTGAGAGTCAAATTAGCCCTGTCACTGATAAGTCACCTATAATATCTTCACTAATTAAAGATTCTTATTTAAAGCCACATTAAAGGTACATTTGGAATTCCAGTCTGATTATAACATCTCCATCTTTGCTGCTGAAATAAATTATTGTACTGTATCTGTTTAAAATAAGGATATTTTGTGAAGTCCCTGTCAGAGATCAGTCTGCTGTTAATTCATTTAACATGACCAGTACCTGTACTCTTAAAATAAAAGCTTAAAGAAGAGAAATGCTGCAAAGTATCATAATGCAAACAGCAAAATCTCAGCTAATAGCAATTTTGCCATTAATATCCACACGGCAATATTAACCATATAATCCAAATGAAACAACAGGCTTTAGAACATAATCACTTTCCAGAACATGCAATTACAGCCATTTCAAGCTTGGACTACTAAATTTTTATGCTTGCAAAGCAAAACCTGAATGCTTTTCACTAATTGCACACGTTTAAATTCAGCTGACACTCCAGTTTTGAAATAAAAAGGGAAAGGTCATTTACCGTGTTGTTTGTAGATGGGCGGTTTCCTGTAAATGTTGACACCTTGATCTGTGATATTAAAAAACAGAAAAAAGGAAATGTGAAAACTACTTCAGTTGTAGATAAAGATAACCACTGAAGCAATAGATAGACCAAATCAAGGATGTAGCACAAGAAAAAGCCAGAAAACTATTTCTAGTATTATACAAAACCAGATTATTTAAAGAAAAGAAAACATAAGAACAAGTGAAAAGTCAAAGACATGTGGTATGAAGTCCTTTGGAGCTGATTCTGTAACATGTGGATGCATCAACTCATGAACCATCAATTTTAGAGTGGGACAAAAGAGAAGAAATGTAAGCAGGCAAGACATTTCAATGGTGAAGATACAAGCCATTTGGGGAAAACTACCCCAAATAACTTCTGTGGAAAATTGTGCTTCGGTCAGAACAGCTCAATTTTCTTTCCAACTGACTGGCTGGATTGAACAGAGGAGAATGCAGTGAGCCTACAATTCACTTCAAAATCCAGAGAACAAAATAGCCACCTAGGACACTGTTTTGAACAGGCAACAACAGCCACACTTCAGTGAGTCAAAGCAATTCTTTATGCAATGTTCACTGTTATGCTACTAATTCTCAAACTATAAGGACAGATTTTCTTTCTTTTTTCTGTAATTTTTTTATATAAGGCCCACCATATTGCATATTACCTATGTAAATCAGAATAAAAACATTTCCCAGAACTCTTAAGCAGTAAAATCTACAGCATGTCTAAATGATACCATATTTTTCCAAATAATCTAAGACAGGAACCATTTTGTTCTAAACTACCTTCCCACCCCAGCCAACATTTCATGTATTCAGCACAGCTACAAATATAAAAGCTAATCCAAAATCAGCACTATAGTGCAAAAATGTGCCAAAATCCTATTAGAAGAGCAAATTGAACTACAGGGATCTAGAAAATTAACGTCAGAAACCCATTTTGCTACTTTATGCTGCCTGAAAAAAGTTTTCAGTTACATTAGAGTGAAAGATGAAAAGGAATTTCAGAAACACATGTGCTGTATCACAGATCCAATTAAAGTGTTATAGGAGACAACTTTGCCTTTGGTGTTAAGGAAAGTTAAACTTAAAAATCTATTGAAACAGAGGCAAATCTTACTCTGCAGAACCCTACATCCTTAAATAAACAGGCAAACTCATTGCACAGAAAGGCTGTGGTACTTCATTCCTGTGTGGGATCTGTTATGGCCACTTGAGCAGCAAACAGGTAGGAACATTTCAAGGGCAGTCATGCAGTCCCTCTGCACACAAGGACCCCAGAGAGCTGCAGGGAGGATGGGAGCACAGCTCCTTCCGTGGCTGCAGGGCCCCAGCTGGCGAGGAGAGCTCCCACACCATGCTCCAGGTCACTTCTCAGAGCTATTCATGCAATTAGGCTTGAGTTTAGTGAGGCACCGAGAGCCAGGTGAGCTTAAGCGGTTAAAAGAGCCGACCTCAGCCAAGCCAGGTCACCCTGACTGAAAGGGGGGTGCACAAACTGGTTATCTGCCAGATCTGAGGAGAGGAGGAAGGGCAGTAACCTCTGGCAGTGAGAAGGAACACCAGGCTGAAGGGAATCTGAAAGTAACTGTGTAGAACAAGGCTTTCAGCTAGTGCTGAAGCAGCCAGATGCATGTCCAAACCCTAGGGACACACAGCTCATCCCATCAAAATCCAAGACACATGGTCTCCTCAGGGGCTGGAACAACTGTGGAGCTCACTTCAAAACAGAGACTGCTCTCTATAGAAAGGACATCATCCTAAGGCACACATATCCTTGTGGATCTGCAGGTCTCTCTGAGGACAACAAGCCATTGCGCAGAACAAGGAACAACCTCACCTGCTTTAGAAAGAAAGGGACACTAAACTAGAATTGCTGTGCTCAAGACTGAAACAAGCCACAACAATCTGAATGAACAATATATGTAATGGCTCACTGGCCACCTCTTTTCTGCACGTGAATCAAAACCAACTCCTCTAAAATTAGAGCTATGCTGGTGCTCAGCTGGTGCAAATGGGAGAAAAACCAAGCCCTACATAGTTCATATACAGCTCACAGGCCATCAAACAGCCCTGAAAAATGAAGCATTCTAAGAGTGAAACACCTGACCAAGAGAATAGGTAAAAATCCCAAAAATCCCAATAAACCCCTACGTTCCTTAAGGCACTACTCCTCTCAGCAAGCCCAGAAGCAGTTCCAAATGCTGAGGGTGCAACCCATGGTAAACGGTGTGAAAGGATGGAGACAAGACAGGAGTTACAAAGGCTACATTCTACACTGTGACAGGACAGCGAGACACACACAGTGCCAGCTCCTACCTGGAACATGGAAATGTTTAGGGGCCTGAGCGTAAGTTGGAGTGAGAGGGCGACTGTCAGGCCGATAGGGGACAGGGGAGTTCCGACCGCTGGACGGCTCATTGCCTCCAATGAAAGAATGGAGAAAACAAAATGAGAAGAGGGAGAGCAATAATAAAAAAAAAATTTAAAAAAAAAAAAAAAAGCAAGCCCAATCAAACCCAAACAAAACCAGTGGAATCAAAACCTCCAGGGAGAAAAGAAGTGGAACCAAAAGTATAAATACAAACAATAAGGAGAGCTGGTAGTAGCCCTGGTGAATTTTTTTCCCCCCCTGATATTCCTGCAGAGACAAAAATTCATGTTCAGGCTGGAGTTGAGGTTTGAGCAGCTCAGACTCATTCTGACGGCATGCAGGCAGGAGCTGTGCGCCCGTAGCTGGTGATTAGATGGGCAGGTCAGAAAAGAAGAATGGAAGGTTACTTAGCAATGATTTTTTAGTACAGAGATTGATATTTAGAATTAAAAGGCGCAAACACGGAGCAGAGTAGTTGATATGCAAACCCAAAGCAGATAGAAGCAGATGCTGGCAGTTACTACAGTTCACTAAACCAAAAGTGTACAGAAACCAGAAACAGAAAATAGCTGTTAGGTCACTTGGCCCATATCAAAAGGTATAACTGTTCCACAAACACTCTTTCACTGGTTTAGGAAAATTCTGATATGGCAAAGCAATTTGTAAAGCAGTGCAGCCCATCTGGTGGCTGCACACACCTCGTTCATGCCGCACCAAAACTCTATCAATGCCAAATTTGGTTCTGATGGCAATGCTTCACCACTGCTGATTTAGCAAAGCTGAATCTAGTACCTAAAAACCTTAGCTCTAGTTTGCACACCCAGTTTGTTCCATTTGTAGGATTACTCTTACTGGAATTATCCCTTTGCCTCCTGGCAATGCACCACAGCAACCCAACAGCCCTGAAAGTTTCTGTGCCTGGGCAGGGAGTGAGGGCTGCTGCACAACCACGATGGTGGATTCCAAGTATCAACACTTAACAGCCAGATATCCATTCATATCTGTGTGTGTGTGTGTACCTTGAAAGAATGCAGCTGCCTCTTTTATTGTGCTGTTCTTCAAACTAGAGCAAACTCACACAAAGAAAAACCATCCACACAGGTGCTTATTTCACATGGGTGGGAGTGACCCCAGCAGTGAAAAGTAGGGGAACATCAAATCCCTTCCATTTTTAAATAATGCACAAGGGCTTAAAAAACCCTATAAATGTTGATTAGGAAAGCAGGAAAAAAAATGGAGGGCAGAGGAGGGAATGATAACAAATACAGAAGGGCTATAAAACATATGAAAAAAAAAATTCAAGCCTGTTTCCTATGTCCTGTTATAGGACCAAAAACCTTAGACTCAGCAGACTATCTATTTGGGGTGGGGAAATAGGTGTGGGAGAAGGAAAAAAGAAGTTTTCCTTACAATTTACACAAGAAATTCTCTTTTACTTGAGCAGTCATCTACCAATCTAAAAGTCACTAAAGGAGAAAAAAAAATACTCTTTAAAAAACCTTGCTGAAATGTGCCCCAGAGGATTCAGCCAGTATACAAGTTAACCCACTGTATATGAATGTTTTAAAAATTACACGCACAGTTCAGGGGGCTTGGCTATACAAAATTTGTCCAGAAGAATGCATGTGCAAAATTCTGTATTTATCACTTTGACATTTCAGCCCTAAATGACATGATGCTCTCTCAATCAGATGTGTTGATGGTGGTTTTCTATTCTGGGTGCAGTGATGCTGGGCTTCTGGCCAGGTAACAGAAAGGATTAGGTTTGCTAACTCTGAAAAGCAGCATGAATGATTAGTTAAACATTATTGTTTATCTCAATCTATGGCCCTTTATTTAGCAATTCCAGTATTGTGTTCTGCTTCTCCACCCTTTGAGATATTGTGATGGTGAAACACCTCACTTGATTTTACTTATGTCTCTTGATTCTACTGAGAAATTATGAGTTACTTTTCAGCAAAATCATTGTTTTATAAGGAAAAAACCCCATCAATATTAATATGTCTTGAGATACAGTTAGTTGTTTATAGAGAACATGACACTCTGCCTTTTTGCTTCCTTTGGCAATTATACTCAATGGAAGAAAAAAACCAAAAGGGATTTATTGACCCGTGGACTTGTCTCAACAGAGGAGTCACAAATACATTTTACCCATTGGGAACTGGTAGACTAAATGTGTGCATGTTCAATTTGAAAGCTTCTATCACCAACACTACAAATGCAGGGAGGAAACCCTTCTTAAAGCCCTTCTTCTTAGTCCCCTCTCCACCTCTAGACACAACTAAGTGTGCTCACACCCATAAATGTATGCTGGCTGGTCTTGCATCAGGGACACAGATAATTTGTTCAGAGAGGACTGGACACGTTGTATAATGCACCCAGCACCAGGCAGGCAGTTACTGCCGTATCATCCTGCACGTGATGCTTTACAGATGCCTCTGTTGGCTTCTATTTCCTGGGGTACCTAATGACTCCTGCTAGTAGTAAGAAATAACTCCCCTTCACACTTCCTAGGATGGCAGCCTCACTGCCTCCAATCTGTTCAGGAAGGAATGGTACATCCACTTAGATTCCCATTAGGCCATCCCTGAGGAGCCCACTCTCCTAACGAGGCTTAAGTGCTCGGGATGCAGCTGCAAAACCACCCACAATTTATGGAAGCAGTGCCAACATCAGCAGAATGTGCATGTGCACAGAGGAAAGCAGAGCTCCTGGCTGCTTGTACCTGTCTCCCAGGGCCTCGTGGGCAGCCTGCTTGCAGCTTTACATAAAAACCCATTAAATCTGGGTTCTTTGCCTGCACAGAAATGGCTCTCACTGTTGCAGATAAGCTGTAACTACTCTTAACTCCCAAAGCAACAAGAGCACTCCAGCTCACCAACACTGTAGAAAGAACTAATTCTCACACCCTTGTCATGAAGTTGATTATGTCTGTGTGTAGGTGGGGGGATGTTAAGAGATACTGGAACAAGCTTAATGTAAAAATCAATCACTAAAGCACAGCAAAAAGGAAATTCAGAGGCTTTTTTCACTTTCATTCTCTTTGCTCCATCAGGTAGTTGTTTTCTACAGCTGAATTTGTTAGGCAAGCTGCCCTAACAGCCAGGAATAGAACTCCTTGCCCACACACAGCCCAGTATAATGCAGGTCCCTGCTGCCTTCTGAAGTGCTCACCACTGGGCTCACTGTGGGATTCACAAGCTCAGCTCACAGAATCAGGCCAAAAAACCCATAAGCAACCAACACTGAGCCTTCTGTCAACTTGTAACCAACATTGAGCCTTCTGTCAGGTTCCAGTTTAGTTGCTCTACTTCTGAGTAGACAGAGGAAAACAAGCTCAGAAGTACCTGAAACCCTTACTCCTGTTCAGGTTTTGTCAAGCTATCATACATCTTCTTGTCCAGATGTGTAGCCTTTATTTCACACATGAAACTGAAAATCATTGAAAAGCAAATACTCAACTGTCTTTCAGAACAGAACTTTCACCTGCATCCACAAAACCCTGGAAACAGTCACCAGGTACAGAAAGCATTTGATTTCAGAGACCTGCCTCAGGGAAGGAAAGAGGGAACCTGTGAAAACCAAGGTCCAAATTCTCTATGAAGGTGTGTAGATTCCTCATGGGAAGGTCTGTGAGCAAAGGAATACACATTACTTGGGAACCCTTTTACATGGAAATCTTATGGGGGCTTTGCAATATTCTTGAATGCCTCTGAAAAATTCTAGGCATGCAAGATGAAATCCTGGCTCTCAATGAGGGTTTTGTCTCTGATTTCAGAAGGGTCAGGGTTTCTTTCATTCGTGGACTTGTTTTGATTCTTTCATAGCAAAGACAGTGCTTTATTGAGACAAGACCAAATTCAATGGAGAGTCCAAATTAGATTAAATGAAGTCTAAGCTGATGAATATTACACACTCTTCTAGCTTTTTCAACATATATGTTATATCAACAAACTCTCACTCTAAGGCATCTTTAGCCCCTTTCACTCCTCCAATTTCTTTACTTTTGGCTGTTTTTATGAGGTTTAATCATTATGCTTCTTTAAGCCTTATATTGTATGAAAACACACTGAAACTGGTCTAAATGCCTTCTTTTCTGGCCTGAATATACAGAATAACACAGGTGTAATGTGTCATATGACACTTCAGTTATCATTATGCTGCTGGGAAATCATGCCCCTTTACCAAAGCAGTTGAGACATGACCTGTGTTTTCTGACTCCTAAAGGGAAAAACCCCAAAAGTTTTTGTTTTGTGAAATCTTACAAACCAACATCAAGGTCACCTTCTTGCTAAAAGTACAAGAGAGAAAGGCTGAGCCACTAAAAAGATCACATGGTGCCTCTTCTGTCACAGTGGTATGAATTTGAGCTTTCAGCAGCTTGGCTGAGTTATGACACATAAATGCTGTCCAGGCCTTCTGAAAATTGAGGATTCCTGCAACATCTTTCAGGACATATCTGACAAAAACCATACTCCCCGCCTCTGTCTGCAGCATTTGCAATCCCACTTCTCTAACAATAACTGAGAAAGATACCTGACCTACATGCCAAGGTGATTCTTTGCAATCTGACAACAATAAGCATGGATTTCCAATAGTTCTTCCCATTTATCTGTTGAAGAAGCTATTTTCTCAACAGAAAAAGAATGAAAATGCCACCTGAAAGAGTGTGAGCATTAATTTGGATTTACAGCAAAGAAATGTTGAAATTGCAAGGCCTATGAATTAACTGCATGCTGAAATGAGCAGTATAGCTATTTTTAAGGGTCCCAATCTTTTTAAGTGAGATTTTTTTTTTAAAACAGAGACATAGTAGAAAAGTGGACAGTGCAGATTATCAAAAATCATCTTAAAAAAGGAGAGAGTAAAATTAGTGATGGTGATCTGAATGCTTAAAGAGCTATGATGTTGAGATCTATTAGCATTTCTTGAAACTTCATGGCAACAACTTTCTTGCAACTGCTTTTGAATACCTTCAGTTTATGAATATCTATATTAATCAATGGTGCCAGATTGGAATCTATGTTCAATTTACTCAGCTTTGTCTTTCTGAGCTCTTGTAGGTGATATAAGCTATGACCTTCTCCCCCCAAAGAGAAGAGATGGCCCAGCCAAGTGCTCCAATAGAACTCAGAGTAAAACCCCATTCACAAAAAGCAAGAAACAAAACTAAAAGATCACTGAACTAAATGAGTCCCTTGAAGGGACACAGTGAAAGAAGAATCCTCCTCCAAATCAAACCATGGAAAGTAAAAGATTGAACAAAAGACCAGATCCTCAAATAATGTAAATCCTTGCAGTGCTACTGTCTTCAGCAGAGCCTGCTGATTTGCACTAGTTGAGGAGAGGCCTAGAGATTTCAATTTTACTATGTTGGGCCCTAATTATTGCCAAGGTGAATAACAACGATTAAGTTCCATTTTGCCATTGATCTTTATATAATCTCTTTTTTTTCTCCCTTCTTCATAGTTTTGATCACCTTGCTCTCATTCAGGCAATGCTGTAATCAAATTTTCACTGCATGTTTTAAGAATGGGGCAGTAATAATTAAATTTGACAAACTAACTAATCAAATTTTCACTGCATGTTTTAAGAATGGGGCAGTAATAATTAAATTTGATAAACTAACTGCTGAAGGGATTGTTGTGTACTGCTTTAGAAAGAAGCTAAATCCGGCACATACAGGTTCTAAGTAATAAATGACAATGTTTCTCTGTGTATTTCTACCAGGTAAAAGCTTGGTGACTCTTCAACTAGGGCCCTTAGAAATGACATATTTCCTCCAAAAAAAGGACATTATGTCTATTCTAAACGTAGTTCTGAGTGCAGCAGCACATTTCGAGGCATGCTCAGCTACACAGCCATAGGCAACCTCCCAGAGCCACGCCTTCACAGCTCTGCCAGAGCGCCAACAGGTCTCCAGCCTGGAGGGTAGTCCCTGGAGAGAGGCCTGGCTCCTTACCTTTGGCATGGGGGATGAAGTGGTGTCGGAATGGGGAGTTGGGGCGGGAGTCGTGGAGCGCGGGGCCGCTGGAGCGCGGGGGTGCCACGCGCCGCGCGCCCAGAGCCAGCAGCTCTGCGGCCACGGGGAGGCAGGGGCAGGACAGAACGGAGACAAAGAAAAGCAATAAGAGACAGGCAGGGAAGGAGGCTTCGAAGGAAGCGGGAAAAAAAAAAGGCATTGAACAATTAGGATTCTGGAAAGAAGGAAGGAGAAAAGAAAACAACAGAACGGTTAAAGACGCACCAAAGGGCCCGTAAATGTTAAGAACAAAATTACAGGAAGTGTTAGAAGAGAGGCTTAGGTTTGAACTGCATGGCTAATTTAGCATAACATCATTGGCTTAATGAGGTTCTGAGCAATGCCTTGTTACCAGAAAGTAGCCTGCTACCAGCATGCAAACATCACAAACGTTGACGCTCAATTAGTTAAGAAAACAGCTGGTTTGAAAAGTCCCTGACCAAAAAATGTCAGTCAAGAGGCATGCAAGCTGTTTTCTATTGTTTTAAGACATTCCAAAAATGCTGCCAACATCAGCTAGGGCACCATGGGAGGAAAAGGCTGCAAACTTTTTCAGAACTTGTAGCACTTGATTTTTGAAGAACCTTATCCTGACAACGTCAGTACAGCAGTTCACTTCTCTCTCAAGGGCTAGCTGGGAGCAAAAGAGAAGTGATCTGGGGCCACTGGGTGTATTCAGAGAGAAATTATTCTTGCAAAATAACATGGTGAAAAGAATTGCTATTAGGAGGAAAAAAACATATATGTTTGTGCTATTATTCAATAAATAATTATTCATTGAATAATAGCACAAACATATATGTAGGAAAATTATTCAAGTAGCTTTAATTACTGTAGGAAAATTATTCAAGTAGCTTTAACAATTACCCCAAAACATGGTAGGAAACATCAAATGACAAAATATACAGAATTACTTCTGTGTCATATGAGGATCAGTAACAGGTGAGCCCAAGATGAGATCATCTGAACATAGATAAGTTTGAACAAATATCTCTCCAGAAAATCCTTCAGGCTGTGGACTTTGGAAGATTCTACATTGGATCACAAGTCTGGCTTGAGCCCATCTGCCCATCACAAGAGTTACATAAACAAAGATTGCTTCTGGGGAAGGCCTTTGACTGAACACAGACAGTAAAACTCAATCACAGTCAAGTCTGGAATAGGACCTGGATTTGTTCATATCCCTGAGACAACAGATAAAAATGGAAAAATCCCCTCAGACATGGAGAACCAAGGGACAGAAGTTTGCAGCTTTTTCACGTTTTCAAGTCTCTTTCAGTTTCAGTTGTAACGTCATCTTAAAACACAGTCATGTTGTCAGCACTAAGTATCAGACACAATTTGCTTCTGTCCCACCTCCCTTGGGTCCCTTAAATAAGGCATTCACTGACAGATACAATTGGCTGCTTTCAGCCCACCCCCACTAGGAAATGGCTACAGCATTCAAGTTCCACAGTGGTGGCTCTATTATCAATCTTTAATTTTAAAAATGCAGCTCCTATTGCATATGGGCTTTTGGCATCCCAACTGTTCAGCTGTAATCACCAAGGAAGATGAAACCATGCAATTGTATAAATTAATTTAAAAACAGATCACAAAGATTTAATTCATTACCATACACAATAAAATCAGTCTTGAAAAGTTTTCAATGAGTAGCATTTAGCCATACATTTTTATGCATTTTGGGTGTGGATGAATAGTTCATTTTCATATCTTGCTTTTAGATACACAACCAGTAATTTTGAAGGCACTGGGAACCTGAATGACCTGTACATTTTCTTTACTGCACTGCTAAACCAGAAAATAAAGTATGTTTTCAAGTGTTCCCAGGCAATTGCCTACAGCTTTAATTAAAAAGATACTTTCTGAGTCCATGTCTTATAAAATGACAAGCAATTTGGAACATATGGGTGTTTTGCTTCTGAATATGAGATTCTATGGCTGCACCAAGCTTTAAAGGAATTTTTTACAAGGGAATAAACCTAAATTACTAACTTCTGTGCAGTCAAGCCATAATTTTTGTTTCCAATACGTGATACTTTTCCCAAACTCCAGAATGAACTTTGCCATTCACTGCTGCAAATTTTTGCTTGCTTTCAGAAACATACAAATATTTTTAAAAGAACTGATTGGAAACAAAACTAGAAGATGCATATTTATGATGCAAGAAACAGTCAGCCTAGTGCAAAAGACTATGTCAATCCAGAACAAAAAACCAGGTAGAAAACGAGACATTAAAATACACAACAATTTTTCAATCCGAAACTTCCACTTCTAAGAGAAAGAAGTGCTTCACTGCACCACTGAGTGGCATAATAAAGAAACCATATCTTTGCATGGATCTGCAATGCAGTTGGCCTTACCAGGTCTGTGGAAGTGCTGGGGGGAACGTGACATGGTGGGGGTGTAGCTGTGGCGGCTGTACACGGGAGAGTTAATGGAGCCCTGGCTGGTAGACCTGTGAATCATGCGGTCCCGAACGTCCTGGTAGCCCTGCAGGACAGAGGCAGCCGCTGGTAAATGGAAATGCACACAACACATTTTCAGCAGCACTTAAGTTCTGTGGATCTGAAGGCATCAGCAGAAGCGACTGAAATAGCAACATCCCTTAAGCTTTCAACCGACTCCATTAGCACTGCTCTACCAGGATCTGCTCCAACCCATTTTTATAGTCAGAATTCAGTCGTGGAAGGTTCCAACTCCACTTGTGATTTCTATTAAGCTCTGTAACAATCCTAGATTTGCCCACATTCCCCGACTCTACAAGGGAAGCTGCATCCAGAGCATGTGTGTCCTGCAGTGTCCTGCACAAGACACATCAACTGGCCATCAGCAAGCTAATGGAGCTTTGAGACCAGCAAGAATTCAATAGCTGCAGCAGAGAGCTCTCTGTGGCTAAAGTGACCATGTGTCACCAGCTGTATCAGCAGGTATTTTTATCCAAATCAGATTCCCCATGCATCTGAAAACATGACATCTTGTACAGCAAAATTCAGTTTACTTGGTTTCCTGGAGGTACAAAAGCCAATAAAAGAAACAAACAAACAAAAAAAACCCTCAAAACAAATGACATCCTCACCCACCCACCCCTCCTTGAAGCAAACTAAACCAGGACAAAAGGGAAAGGACCGATAATGCATGAAGATTTACAAGAAATTTTGCAGTCCCTTAATTTTTAACTAGTAGCAATAAGTACAACTTTGATGTTGCAAATAAGCAACAGGATAATGCAATGATAATGATTCTGCAGGGGCATCAATTGTATCCTGACAAATGACTTCCCAACTCTTCCAAATTATTATGATGTTCAAACTAACTCCTCTGACAAAGCAAAACCAAACCAGACCATAGTTATGTTTTCTTCAAGAAAAAACTGCAAATGTTTCAGCAGCAAACATGGGTTGTTATTTGGATGCTTAGAGCAGCATTTTATCTGCTGTAAATCCTGCAGCTCTCAAGACCTGAATCTGCCTGTGCCACGAGGAGCAGGAATGCACCAGAAGTGACACCTGCTGGACAAAGGGCTCTGCTTTAGTGGGAGGAGTGGCAGCTCCACTTCTTGTACAATAAGAGCTTCATGTTTCCTTCTTAGAAATAATTTTTGTTAAGTTTCAACATTGAGAAAACATGCCTGTGTGGCAAACACAGACGGATCTGACTGACAACAAACCAAACACCTGCACTGGCTCGAGGGAATAATTCTAATCACAGAAGGACACTGGCCCCAAAGGTTCCACCAAACTTACTTCTGCAGAAGGGGTGGGTGATAAAGTCCTTGGAGACTGCAAAGACATAAAAAAATAAGGTTATGAAACATCATTGCATATGGTGGGCCAGAAAATGGTAATCTAAACATTGCTGCAGGTACTCTGACATATGACAGTGTAAAGTGGCAATACAGAAATTATTGAGACCCTTCCAGCACTGGAACCTGCTTTTTCCACATGGCTCAGGGACTGGTCCATAAATCACTGATGTTTAATGTTTCTGGGAGAATCTTTTTAGGCGTGATTAATTCAGTCAAGTACCATGCAAGATCATCTTAGCCATCTAATCATTGTGGTAATTAAAACATAGCTGTAAAGATCAAAATCAGAAAGAGTTATTAATTTAACAACCATGCCTGTCATGAAGAAATCTTTAAAATGGAAATCGAAAATAAATAAACTTAACTCAGAGCTTTGCATGGAAAATGAAAACTCAGAATATCTTTTAGGATGAAGCATGTTTTCCCTCCAACACACACACTCTGGCAAAAATGTGCTTCTCCCCAAGGCCTTACATTTCATACCCATTCAAAGGAGCACGTAGTTGTCATCAACATTTCTTTGATATGACCTCCTTTGAATCTCTGTGTTGCTCCATGGTTACGTAAGGAGAACAGACAGGAATTACAAGCATGTGTATTGAAAGAACTGCACAAAGGCCAGTGGGCAGAAATATGCACAATATTATGAAAAGTTTCTGTAACACACAGGGAAACTGAGGCAAGAAATGCCTTTAGAAGAAACATATGATTATGCATATGCTGCTGGTACAAACAAGAATAAAGGCTATGTGTAATTACCAGTTATGTGCTCTTCAACCACCAGGCAATGTGAAGCCGGGAGATCAGGATTTCATTATTTCCTTTGTGCACAAAACTTCAATATTATTTGTCATAGTAAACTGGGCAAGAGATTATGCTTTTAAATAAGACCACAATTATAGAATGATATAGCTATTAAGATAATATCTCAGAAGCAAAACAGCTGATTCTGGTCCAACTACTACACTAATGTACAACAGCAGTAGTGTAAAATGTATGCAGAGTTTCTGGTAATAAATATCCAGCTGGTAGATATCCATAAACTTTGGATTGAGAGACCATTCACTCTCATGGAGCTAGTGACACTGGGAATGCCAAGTATCCAAACAAAGGAGCAACGTTTGTTATTGGATACAGGACATCTCATTTTCAGCAAATTTCCATAAAGCTGTTAGAAACTGTTTTTGCTACTTTCCATCAAAGTCTTGAAAATATTTTATATTCATATTTTCCTAATTCCTATCATCTAACAGCAGCAGCTGTAAAAACTTTGCTCCACCTTCCTCCTTGCTTTGGAAAAACATCCTCTACAAAAACTGAGAGATAACCTAAAACTTTCAATATGAATGAAAAAAGCACATGTTGTGAGGTGCATTCTCACATTTTTCTCCTAGCAATTCATGTGTTACTCTAAATAAATGAATTTCTATCATCTGCTAGGGTTACCTGGATGCTGAGGTAATGGCTACAGTAAAAAGTAGTCACAGGAATCTAAGACTGGGAAGGCAGCCCAGAAAGTGGCATGCTGAATACAGGTATTTTTCCTTTCATGTATTTTTACTCCATCACTAGCTGATGTTGTCTCATGGCTTTTTGGGAAACGGAAGCTCACTCTGCAACCAAGTTGCTGTTTCATCATGCACAGGTGAACTGTCAGATCTCAAACTTGGAGGCTGCCAAGGAATGTTTGTTTCTCCAGGTCTTTCAAAACCTGGTCTATCACAGAAGGCCACACTGTGATCAGTTTGAAACACACTGTACAGGTGAGTGAGAAAAGCAGCTCCATCCCAGAACAGCAGGCCAGTGGAAATACAGTGATGGCTCCAGAAAAGGAAGAAGGGGAAAGAGAAGGGGAAGAGAAATAGGACTTGTTCTGACCAAACTTATATAAAAATTTCTACGGCAACAGTCCCAATTCTCTATTCCTTTGTGATCTCAGAGTCTCCTCTAATACCTGAAGCCTCACGAGTCATTTTGTTGTCTGGGAAATTTCTGCCAACTTTTACAGGTGTCATTCTGCATGTCACACTGATCTATTTTAGCTGTCTTTTAACTGAACTACAGGTGGGATTCCTGCTCCATTTGGAAGCATCTATCATGTTAGAAAAAATCCTTTTTTTCATTTCATGTCTGCTTGTTTAGTGAAAGGTGTTTCAGAGCATTTAGTGCTTTCAACAAACAGAATACTTGAAATAAAGGACATAAAGTGCTGCTTCTCAATATATACGCAACAAAAGCGGGAGCTGACAACAGCCTCAGTGCTCACCAGGCTGCTACTTGCAAGGCAGGAGTGACAGGTCCCGAAGAACCTGAATACCTGGCAGTTTCTGGGAACTTTAATTAATTAATTTAATGAAACAATTAATTTCCGATCTGGTTTGTGTTTCCGAGGGCGATGACAGGCGGAGCCAGCCCGCGCTCCCCGCGAGAGGGCGCCGGGACAGCGCGGGATGAGGGAGGGAGGGAGTGAGTGAGGGAGTGAGGGAGGGCTGGAGGCCGGGAACCCGCCCGGCCCGGCCCGGCCTTTCCCTGCTCTGCTCTGCTCGGCCCTGCCCCAGGAGCACAGCCCCAGCCGGCCCTGCTCACTGCCACGCTGTTTTCTCGCTTTCTGTGCCCAAAATCTATCGTTTGCTGGCAGCCTATTCCCTAGAATTACGGTTTGTGTCCATCTCAGTGCATCTTCACTTGTACAGCCAAAAATCTCTCGTTTCTGAGACTGCTGATTTTTTTTTTTCCTTTTTAAATCATGGTGAGGTGTCACAGACATATTTTCTGAAAAATCCTTTGCTAGGATTTTTCTCTTGAGAAGCTGAGAGGCCTCAGAAACGCAATGTAAACAATAATTATCTGCAGCTGTGGAATGTGGCAGGTGCATCTTTGATTGGTCTCATGTGGATTGTTTTTAATTAATGGCCAAGCACAGGTCCAGCTGTGTTGGGACCCTGGTCAGTCACAAAAGTAATTTCTTTCTAGCTTTCTGATGTCTCTCTTTCTTTAGTATAGTTCTAATGTATCATTTTCTTTTAATATAATATATATCATAAAATAATAAATCAGCCTTCTGAAACATGCAGTCAAGATTCTCATCTCTTCCCTCGTCCTGGGGACCCGCAAACACCACCACAGTGAGGGGCATTTCTCGTTCTTCATGCATAAACAGAGGGTCCCCTTTTATTAAACACCACCACATCCACACCCTTTGCAAAGAGAATGCAGGATAAATCACTGCACAACTGAAACATGTCGCCTTCTTTGCTTTTTAAAGATGATGGGGACTGATATACGTTGTACCAAGACTGCTGTCACTCGATTACCACAACACAAACACAGGGTAAGGGATCACTCCACCCCAATGGGCTTGTGTTCTCATTAGGGCAAGGGAAGGGATGAGAAACAGATACAAAGAGGTGAGGTAACTTGCCCAAGGTGACAGAAGTCAGCAGCGGCATTGGGTGAAGACCCAAGGTCTTCTGAAAAGAAGGTGAGAGCTCCTTTTGTTTCCAGAACAAATTTCTGTACTCACTAGAAATTAACTGAATTTAATGCTGGTGAAAATATGGTGTAAGAAAACCCCAAGGGCTTTTGCTTATTCTCAGAACAAGCATAAAAGCAGACAACTTACACCATAGTGCTTTATCAGCTTCCAACATACTGCTTTGTCAGTAAGAAGCTCCCCTTTAAGGATTAACATGCAGTTCCCCTTCTCTGGTGAGATTCATTCCCCCCATGTGACTAACAAGAGACGTGTTTGTAGCAGGTTTTGTGGAACGGGTCAGGCCTGTTGGAACTGGTCAGAGGTCACCAATGCGTCTCACTGTGGTTTTGAACCAGATGCCAGCTGGATTCACTACCAACATAAATTGGAGGGGAGAAATTCTGTAATGTTCTGACCTGTTAATCTCTTATTTCATTCCTGAGCTGAATTTCCAATTCATGATTTGAAAAACTAGCTCTATAAAACATTTAAGAACAAAGGAGAAAAACTGATGTAGTTCTGACCTGCTGGTGGGCAGAACACTGATAAGAAAACAGATCATTAGTCACACTGAGCTGGTGATCTACAGACCACTGGTGCCTGAATGATTTACTGTAATTCTTTCTTCAACTTATCTTCATACTCAATTCAGTTACAGTCAGTAAGGTCACTGAGATTGCAGCAGTAAATCCATTTCCATGTCCATTTAGATTTGCTTTCAGGAAGTCTGATTCACAGACAGATGGTATTACATCACGAAGCCTGCTCCACAGACTGCACTGGAATAATGTAAATAGTATTTGCAGCTATGGAAATTCACCTGAGAAAACTGGGGACCACCAATCTGAAAGACACCTTCACATACAAGTTTAGAAGAATAAATGACATAGCTTTTTCTTATTGCTGTGTGATACAAGAACCCTTAATAAATGTCAGCAGGTCAAAACGTGAAGAAGGTATTTGTATAACACAATTAACCTGCTTTCCCAGGTGGAAGAGCACTTCATCCTGACACAATTTTATCCAGTATGTCTGGCAAAGTGCTCTGGTGATATATATTTCTGTGAGATAAGTATCCTGCTCTCCTAGTCCATAGAATATCATGGTATTCCTCCTATCCTCCTGTGAATATTGGTGCTCCACAGCACAACAGCACACTGGCTTTTGCCCCACATGCCTTGCCATTCCCAAAGATTAGATACCCATGGGAGTTATGAGGAGGCACAACAGCACACTGGCTTTTGCCCCACGTGCCTTGCCATTCCCAAAGATTAGATACCCCTGGGAGTTATGAGGAGGCACAACAGCACACTGGCTTTTGCCCCACGTGCCTTGCCATTCCCAAAGATTAGATATCCATGGGAGTCATGAGGAGGCACACAGGGACAGCGTGCAGAGCTGCCCCGTGCTGATGTGGGTGTGTCTAACCCTGCAGCCCCACACGTGAGGCAGCACCGTGAGCGCTCCCCGTACCCCAGATGAGACAGACACAAAGCAGTGTGAGCAGCAGCAGCCACCTCCAGCAGTGCCCATGGGAAGCAAAGCAGGCTCTGGATGCAGTGCACAGCAGAATGAGGTGCTGGTAATGGGTCATTACCTCTCCAAGACTCTGTCTCTCCTGTCTGTCCTCGTAGGCGGAGGTGTAGAATGGCTCATAAGTAATTAGGTCTGGACGTTCAATGTCATAAATGGCCTTGACTTTGGGAATGGCTGCTAAATCCTTGTAATCAAGGATTTCATTGTCTACTTTTGCCTAAAGGTCAAAGACAGAAGATAAATTAACTTACACAAATACACTGGCAATTTCTGTTTTACACAATTCATGATTTTGTGTATTTGTTGTCACACTGTTGCTATGGAAACCCCTTTTTGGCACCCTACATCTGGAGTGAATGCTTCTTGTTCTTCTCCAGCAGGCCTCCTCTGCAGCAGCTCACAGTGTTTTCTCTTCTCTTAGGGAAGAAAGAACATGGCACATATAGATCTAGTTACAAAAGTTTTTTTATCCCCAGTAGTGAGCTGGAAACTTCAGCTCTGCCCATGACTCATTTTGTGGCCTCAGGCAAGTATTTTCACCTTTCTGCTCTTGTTTTCCCATATGCAAAATGGGTGATAACATCAATTTAGTTTGCAGATTACAGAGATTACAAAAGGATTTCATGCTGAAGACCACAGACAGATACTCAATTTATAACTGTGCACACAAGAGGAAACAGAACTTATTGGAAGGAAATAAAAAGACAAGGAGACTGTCAGGACTGGGTATCCAAACTACCAGATAAAATAATTACATTGCATTCATCACTCATCCTATGCCCAAGCTTCTGACTAAAGCATCCACTCCTTACCAACCACATAGTGCAGGCATGGACTATTTTTTTTTTTTTCACTAAGACTGCAAGGAGATCTTGACTAGTTAAAAAAGTAGAAGTAGGACATAAATTCCCAAGTCAGCTGCACCCATTACAGGGAGACAGAAAGAGGCCTTACATTTAGTTTAGATAACTAATATATTTCTTTACTTACAGAAAGACTTTAAATAAATCATCATTTTTATCTACCTTAGAGAAATACATTTATGACTAAAACTGAAATATATTCAAATTGTTTTTCAACACTTTTAAAAGATACTTTATTCATGGTAGACTGCATGAGGAAACTCACATTCACTTCTGCTCTTTCTCAGTCCTAGCACCTAGTAATTAGAGATTAATATGCATTTCACAAGCTCTTTAACAACCACTGGTCTTGGTGGTTCTTTAGCAATGCCTTAAACTAGAAACAAAACCTTTCTTACTAGAGAAGCAAGGTTTAAAATATTTGGGACATTCACTCTCTACAAACAGACTCAAATCTGTTTAGCTTTTAATTACCAGATATTAAAAAATACCTTAAACCATTTTAATCCTTAAAATATTTAGGTATATCAATATATGTTATTTCTCTAAGATTTTTACCAGTTTGTTAATGAGGTGAAAATATGTCTGGATACTCTTAATCCAATATAAATTATTACAGATACTTTTGTAGACCTTGATCTAGGCTGCCATGTTGCTCCACAGACAGTGATTTTGAGCAACAATTTATTTTCATAAGCAACAGATTATGAAGTTGATATTACCCACATAATGGCAGTTCTCCAGGACATGCTTTGTCTTTTGATATATGCAGTGTAAACACTTTTCATATATCAGCTTATTTTTGTGGTTGTTGAAATGCATAGAACTAGAGTTTAACTCAGGACGTGAGATTTTTAATTTTGGACCTTGTTTTCTGCATTATTATAAATGTAACTGCCTAATTTCTGGATTTTACCCTACATTTTCATCTTTATAATCTCAAGGTTATTGATAAAATCAGTGATTTAGCATTCTGCTTAATAGCATTTTTTTCCCTAAATTAAAACCACCTTTCCTTTCACAACTGAAAAATCTAATTTCTGACCTGGAAGGTGTTGGATCAGATTGGTTTCTTTCAGTGTAGTTGACCCTGCTCCCTACATGTCCCGGGTGCAGAGAGCAGACCTCTCAAAAATTGTGTATCAAAGTGCACAGATCTCCTCACAAAATCCTTACAAAGTCAAATGACCCCTCTGCCCTCTATCCCTCTTCACACCACAAAGTGACATCCAAAGATTTACTGTACCTTTCCAAGAGAAATGTGACCTGGAAAAGGCCTACCCTGCTCTTGAAACCCTGCAGCTATAAAGGCTACATGGTGAAGGTTTTAACAATTTAAGCACTAAAATAAAGCATCAGTATAAAAGTGATTTATTTCAGCATGAGTAGCTCATGTGCAAGCAAAGGCTCAGCAGCTTATTCATCAGCAGGAATACTTACATAGATAGTGTGGCCTGGAGAGCCAGGTATACTGGAACCTGGTCTGGAATAAATGCTTTCTGATGATGTTCTTGTAGGCTGAAAAACAAAAGGGAACTTTTGAGAGCAATCTGAAGCCATTAATGTTGGCAACTTTGAGTGAAGAAATCTGCATATATCTTGAAAATAACCGAATTTAAGAAAAATGTCAACACAAATGCAAGCATTCTGGCAAATTCCACAATCTTGTGAGGCAAGTGGGGTTTGGTTTTATTTTTTTTTGGGTAGGGGAAGGAGTGGTGTGAGAGGGGAAGAGGTTTTCTAAATCATACAGTGTAAAAGACCAGACTGACAACAATAATGAACAAAATCAAACAACACCTGCAGAGACACTGTAGGAGCCATACAAAGAACCATCCAGGACAGTCCTGCTGGTCATTTTAGCAACAGGTTAGTTCACAAACCACTGCAGGGATCAGCAGTCCAGCAGACAAAACTGTTGTGAGGGGCACAGCACACATGTAATCTCTTTCCAGCTGTTCAATCCCTGGACTTCCATTAGGAATGACATCAGCAGAACTGAATTCAGTCTTCCTAAGTAAAAGGACCTGAAGTCCTTTGCTTGGAGCTGTTCCCTACATCTGCAGCACAACCAAGATGCAGCAGGGAAGTCAAATGTTGGTTGCAGTGTCATGATTCCCCATACTGCAAAAGTCATGATGTTTAAAGACAATGTCCTGCAAACTGAAACTCATGGGAACACTCTCATCCCTACAGAGCCAGTGTTGCTATATTTAGTAGATTTTCCAACACTTTTTCAGGACTGAACAGACACTGATGCCCTGGGGGAAGTTCTGTGAAAGGAGAGAAAACAACTGATGACCTGTGGGGATCCTGAAAACCTGATGCATTTGCAAAGTATTCTATTTGATCAAAAGTCTCCCTGGTTACTGTGATGATTACTCCTAAACTTGGCACACAGCACTTACACAAAGGCAGTCAAGTCAACCACATCCCAACTAAAACTGAGAAACCATCAACAATTTTTGCTCCCTAACATGACTGCGAAGAACCAAATCCCATCACAAAACTTTGTGTCAGCACAAGACTCTGATGACACCAGTGCAGTGGGATACCTTAAAGTCACTTAAAATTAAATCCTGGAAAACAGTCCTTATCTCATCAGCTTGGGAAAACAGTCCTTATCTCATCAGCTTGTGACATTAGGCCTTCTGGACTAAGGGACCTTCAGGCACACCTGAAGAGAAACAAGGCTTGACAGCCTGGCTCATTGTTTCATAGGAAATATTGGATGAACACAAAAAGGCTACTGGATCTATCTTACCTCTCAGCATACATTTCCTGAAGGAACGTTCAACTGACCCCAGAGACTTTCTACTTTTAATTTCAAAGCCAGAGAAGCTATTGGAACCATCTGTATACAAAGTGCTGAAGACTAGTCATGGATTATACAGCAGGCTTTCTCTGACTTCATTTCTGAAAATTAAGTCACCACATTCTGGGAGAGTTAGAGAAACAAAAGGCTTTGAATATGTTCCACCAAAAAACCTAAGATTCAGATCAAACAGAGAGCAGATGTATCTGTGGACCGACAAAGTCACAAATCCTCTCCAGAGCATGTTCGAGAACACTTTCTCAGCTGGACCTTTACACGTTTCTTTTCTTTTCTCTCTGAGGCTGAAAATTCCTACATCTCAAAAGGGAACAGAATTTTCTCATCTGCCCTTAAGCTCCTCCCAAACCAATAAACCCAACAACAAGCACTTGTTTCATGGAAATGTTACAAGAATTGAGCTGGAAAATCTGGTTGCTGTTGAGAAACACTTTATTCCCCCTTCCATTCTTCCATTTCACTCTGTTTGAGTGGAACACATGTAACATGTTGCTGCAGTTACTATGGAAAACAATTGTTTTCATTACAACATAGGGAACAGTATTAAGTACTTGAGGTACTTTTAGGGGTGTCTCTGTTACCTTTGGCTTTTGGCAGACATACTTTGAGTGTTTTGTCTGCTCAGTTTTCCCTGTTGTAGGAAAACAAGTGTTAGAGGCAGTTATGGCTTATTCCCATTTGGCAGGCCCTTTGGATCTTTTATAATTGCCTCAAAAACAAGAAATTCTCAGTCCTCACTGCAGCTCCTTAGTTCCATCTCTTAGTGTCACTGCTAAAAACCTTTTTGTTTACGGGAAATTCTCTTGCGTTTATCACTTCAGTGAATTTACTAAATAAAGTTAGACACTTTCAATAGATCCAGCCATATCCTGATAATAAATTTCTTAGGTGCTCTTAACCCTGGAGTACAAGAGGAATTGTCAGATGGACTGGCAAGTTGTAGCACCTGTTCTTCATTTCCTCACTGTGTTTCTGTTCCAAGATCCTCTTCACCATCCCATTAACAAGGCCATGAGCCAGGAATGACACCCTTTAAACCAGTTTTCTATTTTCTGTGATTCTTTCTGTGTACATCAATTTTAACTTCCGCCTATTGCAAAGCTCCCCACTGCCTGATCAGGACACCCTGCTGCCAGCCATGGCCTGAGCACACTCTGCTCCTGTCCTGAGGAGCTGAATCCAAGCAGATCTGCAACTCTGAGCTCCTCCAGCAGCTTCCAGACTTGTTCCTTGCTTATTTCTAAACATACCCTTGAAGACAGTGCATGAAAAAGGACTCGTACCTCTACTCTCACCTCTCCTGCCTCACTTTGCCCTATTTCTTATTTTGAGTTACACAGGCTGTTTCCATCACAGATGGCTCTTTCCTACCCTGCTTCTTCCCATATGGTCTTGAATCCTTCACAGCTTTGCACTTCCCCCTAAAGACAATTGCATTGCACTTAAAAACAATTATGCTGCTTGCTTTAACAAACATACACCAAAGATTCCTTGATATAAGCTGCTCCTCTGGCACACTTTTAGTTGCTATGGTTGGCCCCTCTCCTAAGAGGCTCATAAAAGCCCCTGTTGGAAAATCTGTGACCTGATGTGGCTTTTATTAGACTGAATCTTTTATTAGACTGAATTTATTAGACTTTGATCCCTGACCCCATGTAACACCATTGTGACTCTGTGTCTTACAAGAGACACTCTGGAGGTCAAGTTCTCTATTGATGTAACTGCTCTGGGGTGTGAATTCCATCCTGGAGGGGAGCTGATCAGAGCTCAGCTAAAACAGGAATGGGGCTGGCCCTGATGTAACCTTTAACGATGGAGATTTGGAGATAACACGAGTGCATCTCTTTCACACGTAATTCAAAGAAAACAGGGGAAGAAAAAGGACACAATCTTTAATGTGAATGCAATAATTTAGAGGTATTTACTTCCACCACAATAGTCCTATGACACTTGTTCTACACTCCCAGCAACCAAACAAGTTAAGCTGCCTTACTTCTTCTACAAAGAGATATGAAACATTTTTATATGATTGTTCTTTTCCTTGAAGGATTCAAATACAGCCTTTTATAAAGCCACCTTTGTGTAGAGAAATTGAAAGGAAATTTCTATGAAGAGCTAATCTTCTTTTTCTTTTCTGGTGATACATGGCTTCTCCACATTTTCTGAGAGTAGGAGAGTCATCTTTTTTTTCCTTTCCTCTTCCACACAAATGGACGTAACAGTAGTAAATATATCAATATAGGATGTCTGTACCAAATACAGAAAGTCTATGAAGTATATGAAAAAAAATTTTTAAAAATTAAGTCAAGAAAAATTCATGCATGTCATTAAAGGAGCCAAAAGAAAAAACAGATCACAAAGCATCTAATGTATTTGCAAAATTTCTCAGTATTTCCCACTTTATCAGAGACTTCTTATTTTTGTTTTTGTTCTTCATTCCATGCATTTACCTTCAACACAAAAGTTCCTTACCAGTTTCATTTGCAGACTGATAGAGAGAATACCAACTGCCATGCTCATCCTCTAAGGTTCACCGTGAATTGAGTGCTCAATTATCAGGTCACCCATGCAGATGCCCCAAACTGATTAACTTGATATTTCAGTATTAGACTACAAAGCTTAAGATGTTCATCTGCATTTACCCCTGTTTGCTATGTCATCATGCACAGTACATCATCTAAATAAATAACTTCTTAAAAAAAAAAAAATCCCCACTAGAGCCATTCACATCATCCAGGTGCTGCTACAATGTGGTGGCTCTGGCATTCTCAAGTACAGATGTTCAGCATCATGCTCTGTAAAGACTTACAGGTGCAGGCAACCAGATCAAAACTGATCCCAAGAACATCTGGCCAAAGGGATGCACTATGCTTTTACAAAGGCATCGTCACCATTTACAGTACCTGCCTTAATTTTTTGATAGAGTTCATTATGCAAGGCGGTGATAATAGCTGCAGAAGAATGAATATGTTTTCACTTAATAACATTTAACATTACAGCTTAAGCAAATTCTCTAAACCTCAGAAACTACTTCAAGTAAAGCATATTTTAAATAAATAGAAGATTAGGATGGAATTTCTTGTCCTGAGCAGACTTAGCAACAGTAAGGGATTTGACTTTCTCAGTACAACACTTTTTACACTGACTACCTGCTCTGTCAATTGCAAGATTTTACAGTTGATTAGGATTTGGAACCAGGGCTCATAAAATATGGATTTCCTATGGATTTCTGTAATTTTCAATGGCTGTGCAAGACCAACAAAGTCCCTCAATGACAGCATTCTTTGTGCCTCTCTGCTGGTTTAACTGTACCCTTCTTCTTACAAGAGTTTCCTTCAAATGCATGCATTCTTTATTTCTCTACACTAAATATGCATCAAGACAAAACTAGTGAACAGGTTTAGTTCAAACTCACACAGACACAGATATTAATAGGTTATGACTAATTTTTCTTTCCTTTCTGGACATAAAGGCCAGAAGGGAGAATGAATTTTCAGCATGTAATCACTGAAGGTATGTTGGTACCAAAAAAATTTCTACAATACTACTCATGCAAACTCAGCCTTCATCAAGAGTAAGTTAAGTGGGAAGAACAAGAAAATAAAGTTGGAAGTCCAAAACATACTGAATTCAACACAAGCTTTCAGAGAATTCAGTGGATTTCACCCTACCATTTTCTAAATAAAATTTTTATGCAGATTCAAGCCTTTAGCCCACTTTTATAACAACGGCACTGACAGTACATTTGTGTCTACTCTGTAGAAAAAGACTTGAAGCCAAAATCTGCCTTGAGTTACATTTTGTAGAATCACCATGTAAATCTAAACAGAATTTAATACTGACCAAATTTACACAAGAGGATATTCATCTGATCCTAAGTTATTTGTATCCTACACAGTCTACAAAGCAAGAAGGAAAACACACCTGTATTTTAACATGGGCTGCTCCTATTTTGCCTTCCATATTTTTCTAATACATTGAATACGATTTGGATTTTTAATCCTGAGGCTCTTGGAGTTCAACACTGGAAACTCAGAATTGTGTGCACTAAGCCAAATGCAAAAAGTCACTACACTGGCCTAAAAGATGAGTGAAATGGTCCCACAGTTTGCTGTTCTCAGACTCCAAGATTTTATTCCATAAAGGTTAGGACCAAAGAGACACTGGCCTCCTTAGGAGCACTGATAACACATCTTTATGCTGCATCTTCTTGATACACAGATCTGTAGCTAATAGGGAGAGGTGTTCAGTAGTAGTTAGGTAACTAAACCACTGTGCAGGACAAAGGGTAGAGGGTTTGCATTAACCCCCACTGAATCACAGAACTGAATTCCACTGTCCAACTACATCTACTCTGCCATGAGAGATGTGAGAGGTGCACAAACCAACGCCAAGGAAACCCAGGGGCATGGACTCTGCCTGCACCAGCTCTGCACAGTGCGCTCTGACTCCATCACCAGCTGAAAACTACCTCAGGTGCACCTGCACCACACAGCCACACACCCCACAGCAGACACAGCCCACAAATAAACACTGCCCCGAGGGAGAAGAAATGGAATTGGATGGTGTTTGTAGGTGCAAAGCAAACTCAGTAAAATCTGAAAGTAGACAGCTACTCCAGAATCAGGAGGACAGAGAGGACCTTGCAACTCAGATGTGACAACTCAGAGAGAAATGCTCTCAGGCAGCACACAGAATATATCCAATCCTGGGGTTTTGTAAGCATTTTCTCAACTATTCATGGGTAGTTGGTCAATATATAAAAAAAAAGGAAGTAACCTAACTGATGTCTTTTTTTCCCTAAAAACATAAATCATCGTTCATGGAAAACTATTTCTTTTAAACCATTGCTTTAAAGTCAGATATTTTTCACCATTTTCACTTGCTTCATATTTACACTCTAATTTTTTGTTTCAGAAGGAAAACTTTCGGAAATACTGGAAGACCAATACTACAGACCCCAAAAGCTCATCTGAATCTAAAATAAAAAAAGTTAATTGTAAGCATTTCATTAAACAAAATAAAAAAATGTGAGAATTAACAAGCAACACTGAAACAAGTGATGCAAAATACAGCGTCAGTGCCCATGGTGGCAAGTGAGAGCAGGAAAGCTGTGTGGCAGGAGTAGTAGCAAGCGCAGCAAATGACAGTAATGAGGAATCTTCTCAGTAAAGAAGATCATTATCAACACTATGAAAACACAACAGCAAACCTCTGCAGAGCGTGGCCTGCGCAGAACCAGACTCTTTGGATAAAAGAACTCAGATGAGGAATGCTGTCATGGAACACAAAAGGGAAAAATGAGTGAAAAGGAAAGCAGTTTCCCCAGTTCAGTGGTTAAGCTCTTTTTTTTAATCAAGTTTTCATCATCTGCTTGTGTTATAGTTTCTGTTACTTACTGACTGCTGCAGAATCATAACAGCCAGACAGTTGTAAATAAACACCAAACTATATATTTTTGTAACATGCATATGGTTGCTTTGTTTTCTGCTTGTTTTGTCTTTGCAAACTTCCACAAATATCCGTGGGGAAAAGATCTAAAGCAACCATTGCTTTTATGAACTCCCTCTCAGATCTTCACCAGCTCAAATGCTGATTAGTTTATGTCACAATTCAGTTACTGAGAGAAAACAGAACTTGCTGAAAACTTCTGAAGTTACTTCAGTGATAAAAGGGTTTTTGTTTTGTTTTGTTCTACAGGGAAAGGAAACCCAGCAAGCAAATAGGCAATGGCACTGGCTTTTTGCAGAACCACCAGAAAATCTAGGCCTGACCCTGAATAAAAAACTAAAATTCAATCAAAGTACATATCCCAGTTCAGTGCTCACATGCTCAAATAGCACAAAGTACTCCCAGTTTTGTTTGTTTCTGTACCTACCTGTTTGCTACTGCCTTCATTTGGGTCAACAGGATGAAGCACGTGTCAAAGTCATCAAAGTGAACTCCAGCTGATATCAGAATAAGGTTCTGACTTTGCACCAGAGCAGACAATCTGTGATGTACCACAGAAACTAAAAATGGTGCATCTCAGCCAGCTTCAGTATGGTGCATTCATCAATGCCTTTTAAGGACCTATTAAACCTCTGCATAGGAGGTCTCCTCCAGGAGCATGGTGCTGCAGGACAGCTCTGCTGTCACACTGCTCAGGTGCTCCCTCAATTTGCCTTCTTTAGCTCCACATCCTCTTCCTGCAAGGACTCAGGCAATGCCTTGCAGGTGAGTGAATCCATTTACTTCCCTCACTTCAATTAAAATTAGCTGAGGGGGAAGAATACTGACAAAAAGGAAAATACTTGAAGAGGACCACAGCCATTTCCATGGGGAATGGAAACCAGCAAACTGATTTATGAGGTCAGCTGGAGAAGGCTAATAAGGGCCACAGTGTAGTCAGGAGTGCTTTGATAAAACTCCTGGGTCCAAGTGAAAGGGAGGTATTGTACTGCAACCAAGTACTGCAAGGCAAAAGCATTCTGACACTTAAGCATGGCCAAAATACTGTCTTACATTCAAACTGTTCAATGAGGAAGAAAATCCAGTCTGGCATCATTTTCCATTCTCTTACAAAAAGTCAGGACAGAGCAATGTGTGAATTCTGGATGGTTCCTGCCCTGACCACATGCCCATCTAGGGCCAGTTATGTTTTTGCCCACACTAACATAAACTCTGCTCAACAGCAATTTACCTGCACATTACCTATGACCATAATAAATTTTCTATGAGGGATGTTTTACAGACCAGTGTACTGGAATAAATGCTAAAGGATGTGGCTTCCTGTGAATGAGACCCACACAGAATACAACCCACATGATGTCACAGGTATCTTCATACCAGTACCTCTTAGTTTCCTTAACTGAAAGACAATTTATTCATATACAGTCTCTAATATCCATATCCTGGAAAATGAGCAAAATTCAAGGAACCAACTGAGACGTCAAAACCAGAAAATTGTCCAGAGGACAAACCAGTGAATAAGGGCTCAGAATTGCCTGGTTCATGCAAAAAGCCAGGCTCCAGCATTTATCAGTGCAGCATTATTGTCACCGAGGATTTCACCCAGAAAGTTTGTCTGCATATGCTGATGTAACTCCAAGGGTAACTGTGGCTCTTTTTGGCATTCAAATCAGGATCACTTTAGGTTGAGGCCTACTTGGATGGTAAAGAAAGAAGAGTTCATCTTGTCTAAATGCTGCAAATAACCACGCAGAACAGGGGAGAACTATAGAGCAATTACACAGATGTGCAAAACCACTAAAATATATGATAGCATTTGCCCTGTTCATATCTTCTCCTTAGTAATCTCTCTCACAACAATTGAGATATGAAATGAAGTGTCTTAGATACTTGGCCACGTCTGTATGTCAGTAAATGACACTATCTTTAAGGCAGTGCACTGAGACAGGTATGTGAAGGTGGTAAGCCTAAAAATCAGAGCAATACCTCTGAAGTGCCTCCACTGTATATTCTGCCAGAGTTGTGACAGCTATGCGAAAAAAACATGGAAAAAGTCACTCTTTTAAAAACAACATTCAATTATTGTGTGTGCAAAAGGCATGGTGTGTCAGTGAGCCATGAATTCAGCTTACCCGGAGCTTCTCCTCAGACTTAGTGGATTGCTTACAGTCGGGATGCCAGACAGTGGAACCTGAGGGAGGACAAACACATCTTTACTCAGAGCAAAGCAGGTGATTTCTGCTCATTGCAAGCCAGTTATTAAAGAGAATCTCTTCATTGCATCAGATGCTGAATCTGTATGAACTATGAGAGTAATTCACATTAAAGTCTAGCTCATGGGAAATACAAGGGAAACAAAAAAAATATTCAAATCCTTGGTGTACCTACAGCAGCTTTGTCCTGAGGCTGTCAAAGCACTTTGCACACATTCTTAATTAAAACTCAAGCAGCCTCAAGCAGCAACAGAGTCAGCAAGCACCAGCTGGAGGAACTGAAAGACAGAGGATTCCTCTGGCAGGTTGGAGGAACTGGGCCACACTTACCTGATCTGTTCTCCCCTTATGTACTGCCCTGCATTTAAAAAGGAATTACTGATTGTAAGTCCATTGAGAAATAGGTGTCATACTCAGTTACTGTAAAGTACTACTCAGATCACATCTTCCCTCATGCAAGATGCAAAAGGAAAAGCAAAATTAAAAAATTAAGAGTGCAATAGCCAGGCCAGTGGGTGAGAGGCCAGGATGACAGGTGGTGCACAGCTGCACATGAGAGCCTGTCCCTGGATCCCAGCACACTGTACCTGCCATTGGCACACACAGCACTCCTACCCTGTGCTCTGCTGTGTGGCACTGGTGCTTCCACACTGCATATTCCAGCTTATATCCTACTAAAAAAGTCAAGTCCTCTGCTGTTTGTTTTTCAAAATATGAGATTCTTTCTTATGTTGTAAAGTAGGAATATCCTGCTGTCCTCAAGGACTGAGTGATGTCAGGGGCAAGAAGCATTTCCATCCCATTTCAGCTGTCCTCTGAAACAGAGTGGAAGCTGTGGTCACTGCTGGAAAGCTGCTGAAGGCATTGGCCAAGATGAAACAGAGCAGAGACTAACACTGATTTTTAACACTGTCTGCAGCTGCAACCAAATTCATCCTTCATTCCAGTCACCACAAAGCCAAACCAGAGCCCTGACTGTCTGCAGGGGGGAACATCACCTCTTCCCTCTGCCCACAGAGAAACCAAACAGAGCCAAGCCCAGGTCTCCTGCTGGTGACTATTAGCTCAAAAGCTGCCAGAGGAAACCCCACCCTCAGAGGACAGGAGAAGGATGGGTCAGAGCCCCTGGAAACTTTCTTCTAACAAGCCCTTAGATGGCTTGGTGCAGAAGTAAAGAGCAGCAGGGATCATTTCACTGCCCAGCAGTGCACAGCACAGTCATCACCAGGAGAGGAGAGAATGCTGTGATTCTGGAGCAAGGTCTGAGGTGTCTGGCTGTGAGGCTAAGCTGAGGAAGAAGAAACTGTGCCTTTGGCAGAGGGAAACCATCAGACACCGAGAGCCTTCTCTGTAAACAAACAGCAGCCTCAGAGCCAGGACCCTGCAGAGCCTGCAGGATCAGGAGGGAGCTGTGCCCTGTCCAGGCAGGAGGAGGAGGAGAGTTCAGGTTATAAGGCTGTAAGTTCATGTTAAAAGAAGTGATCTGAGTAATACTCCTCTGAGTATGACACCTATTGCTCAAGGATGAACTAAGACTCAGATTTTAGTTCAAGTCTCAAATCCAGCTCTGAGCTTCCTTCCTGTGTGGGTCTGAGAAAAATGATCCCTATTCCTCACTGTCAGATTAATGGCAGGAGTTGATCTTAGGAGTCTTCCCATCCTTAACAATTCTGAGATTCTTTTCTGTTAAAACTTTCCCTACCATCAATGAGAGAGCTGTCACTGCATTTTGGGCAGTATTTATAACAAACTGGCACGGTTTAGGGACACCCTGTGAGAATGCTGAAAGTGAACAAGAAATACAGGAATGGATACTGGATGTCATTTTCATGGTGAAACCTAGCTAAGGGTATTGGGTTTTGTTCCATGAAATGGTAAGAGATTTGAAAGATGTGACAATTAAAAATCCAAATCAGTGGGTGCAGGCTTAAGAAGTTAAATGTACATATTTTTTGTGATCTTGAACTCTGAGCAACGTACATTTTGTAGATACTATTTAACCAAACTGTTTTGAAATGCTTGCAAGGGTGCAAATTCCCAAGCTGCATCACTCCTCTCTTTTACTGCTGGAAACAGTTCAGCAAATTGTGATTATTTCCATTCTTAACATATGTTTGTTTGCTTACCTGGCAAACGCCAATTAGCATGCTCATTTATTCAGCTTTAAACTTTGCACATACCATTATTTCAACATCAGCATCCCTCTAAGTAAAGGGCAATCCTAGCTCAGCCTTGTGGGGCAGCCCATAAAGGAATGTATTACCAGGAAGTCAATGGGAAAGAGACAGTTTCTGGTGCTGCTTCTTTTTCATTCTCATGTGTTGGAGCAGTGCCAAGCCCAGAGTGTTTCTGCCAGCATTATTCCAATCATCCTTAACACAGAAAGCCCCAGGACAGAGAGCTTGTTTGTCCACGTTCTCCTCTTGCCAGTTTCCCAACATTTCTCATACAAGTTCCTACCACAATCCTTCCAGGCTTCTCTATTATACAAAGCAATACCAGGACAGTGCTTTCCTATTTTAGGGAGAGGACAGTTAGAAGTGAGATGGAAGCCACCTATTTTTGTGTATTTTATCAACAACGTGATTTTTGTTCTAGCTTTATTGTTGTGGTGTTGTATTTCTGTTTCAGAGAAATGCTTGGAATGCTGTTATTCTGCACCCTGGGGGCAATGATTTGGATGGAGTCAGGATATGCATTTCAGCTGAGAGCTTTGCACAGGAAAGGCTTTTAGGTCCTCACACTTCCAAGCAGGCTGAATTCAGCAAGGAAAGCTTTGGCAGCACAGTCTGCAGCACACTCAGCAATTACAGTATTTAGCAGAAAACATCCTGTGAACAATAAAGCAATGCACTGTGAGGTGCTCCTCCCCTGAGCACCAGGAGCATTGATTCATAACCACAGAAAGAGAGGTACACTAAGGAGAGAACAGCAGATCAAGCTGCTGCCAGGTTTCTCTCCTCTCCCCTTTCCTACCACCTGAACTTGTCCAGGACAAACTCCAGCCTAGTTTAAGTAAAAGTGATACCTTCTGTCTTATTTTGATCAGAAATTTGCACCAAAGCCTGCTCAATTAACCCAAAGTCCCAATCTCTGCTAGACTGGTGCAAGTGGCAGTTATTAATTAATGGAGGTGCTTGTTATTAATTAATGACAACAAAGGATGACCTGATGCTCATTTTGAACTCTGCCTGTACTTTACCACACCATCATGTGAGGAAACTAAGATTTGCCAGATGCTGTAAGAGCTGCTTTCAAGTTAGTTTTTCCAGTTTGCCATCAGAAAGCAGCACCTCCCACCCAGCCCTCTTCCAGCCTCTCCTTGCTCCTGCCAAGCAGAGCAGCTTCACCATTTCACATCCTGCTCTGGGCACAGCTGGAATAAGATGACTGAGGTATGAGGTCAGGGAGAGATGAGAGAGAGGGACTGCAAGGAAGGACAAACTACAAAATAAAACAAGTTAGCTTCAAAGGAATGCCTCAACAATATTATCCTATTTTGGAACTCCTCCAGTAAGAACTTCTCAGGATTTCAAGAAATGGCTGTGAACAACACTTTCATATTTCTTTCACTATTCTTCTACATTCCTTTCAAGTACATCAAGTTTTCTAACTAACTAACCTAAGTGCAATATATAAAATCCCAACAGGTATCTGCCTTTTTCACTTTTATTTCTGGCTCACATAAATAGATATTATACATCCATCTACCAACAGCAATACTACAGCAAGCAATAAAAATAACTTAATAGTGAGTATACCACCACCCTCTCAGAGAGTAGGTGGGATTCAGATCAAGGATACTTTTCAATCAAAGAAAAGAGAATATTCTTTTTTATGTGAAATGATCACGAAGAAACCAAGCTTGGCAATAACTGGGAGCGCAAGACTTTTAACAAGAAAGGGGAGATGAAAATAAACAGACAAGAAAGAGGTGGATATAGGAAGATATAAAATATAAAGTACATGGGAATAAAAACAGAGATGTGACCATATAAAAGGGAAGTAGGCAAGGGAAGAAAATATAATTAAGAACTGGAGAAGAGACTGTCAATGTACATGAGGAATGAGGTCTACATGGTTCAAAGGAAATTCACTGCAGCTTCTGGAAGATTTTCCCTTGCCTTTTACAGTTTGGAGTGTGGTCCAGAATAGCACAGAAACTGATGAGCAGAAATCAGGGGAAATCCCTTCACTTTGTCTGGTATCTCATACACCATTCTGGGGTTAAACTATCCATGAGATGTCAAATTCAGAGGCAGCCTAATAAATTTCATTTTTTAGCAAGCACAGGCTGCCTCAGCAAGGGTGCAGAGCCCCTGCAAAGTCACAGTTATGGCCACCTAATAGAGCAGAAGGGTATCAAGTGAAAAAAGATGAGAACACTATTGAGGACAGGATGACTACATGGGGATGGTTTATAAATGCCTGAGGTCTGTGACAGAAAAATCACAATGTCTGATTTTCTTCTTTTGGAATGGAGACATCCTTACCTTGCAGATACATTTCTTCTCCTTCTGTGAACATTTGGTTGCATCTGCTGCATCGTGCACAGCTTGGATGATAATGCTTGTCACCTGCCTAAACAAAAACAAAAAGGGAACATGAGGGACAAATGCATTGCATTGCTCTCTGAGCACTCATCATTTTCTGGCTGACCATTGCCCTTTTTCTTCTAGGTCACCTGTTTTGCTACAACCCTGCCCTCATGATGTGACACTAGCACTGAGAATGTGAGCTGGGCAATGTGGCTTCAGCCCTGAGGTCTGCCCTGTCCTCAGCAGAGGCCAGCAGTGGCTGCCTGGGGAAAAGTCTGTAAGAGAAAAGGCAGCACAGAACAGCCCTTCCTCTCCTCACCTTCCCATTAGACTAATCTGTGTCCTCCTGGCTAGGAGCTACATCATAAGGTACCTGTTCTCCATGATTTGACAAACATCTTTTTAAATCATCTAACAGTCCAAGGCAGTGAATGTCGCACTGCAGTTCGTTTGTGTGAACCTGCTGCCTCCTCATTTTGCCAATTAATGAGTTTTCAACCATTTCATTCCCTGGCCTTCTTCCCTACACTGCTGCCATGGGTATTAGTAAAAAAAGAGCTTTCTAGAGCCACTTCTGGGACCATTAGTTTAATTCCCAGATCCCCAAGTTCAGAAGCTGCACCAGCACAGAGAGCCTGAGTGAATTTGAACTCCTGCTGTAAAGGTCCTAAATACCCTAGATCCTGTTACCCAAATCCAAATCCACTGAGTCATTCAGTCTCTTAAATACATTGATACCATTAATAGGCAAAGCTGATCAGATTTCAGGCCTATAAGGACAGGAAAAATCAAGGCATAAATATTAATGAGATTTCTTCTCTTCAGGAGATCAAAGCAATCAATACATTAGCTTCCTCACATCATAAACCAAGCACAAAATGTCCACATCAGGCTTTTAAATAGAAAAATTATTAAGGCTAGAAAATGACCCTTCATAGTGACAAGTAAAGAATTCTAAAAGTCTTTGAATTTGTATCTGGCTTTCCAAACAAATTAACCCCAAGTGCTTTTTCACAAATATTCCTCATCCACTGAGATGCTATTTGCACAAAATAACTGTTTACTCCATAGCTGACTTGTAAAATGCCATCAAAACCATCTCTTACCTCATTGTACTTAAGACCATTAACATTACTAAACCCAACCTTTCATTTTGTCTATTGAGAAGAATAACAACATATTTTTGGTTCACATATGACATTCATCACACAGGGTTTATATATATATATTAGATGATGAAGTACATGGATTAAAGTACCTGACAGCTACCAGAAAATCACCTCTACCACCCAGCTCTTCTATAGCTAAAGTTGCACCATTCAATTTTAATAACTCCCATCCAGGAACTTCAACAATACAAGGCCAGAGAAGAGGACTCAGTGTGCTGTACATTTCACTGTTCAGCTGCAAAAAGTCTGCACTTCTCTTAATCAGAGCCTGCATTTACTGTTGATTCTTGCACTTCAGGGACAAAATCCACCAGAGAGTAATGGGATTTAGGTATTCTTAGTAAAGCAGATTTAGAGCTATCAGGCAAAACAGGGTCTCTATTAAAAGGGAAAATGAGAAGTCACTACAAAATCTGCTTACTCAAGGAAGAAAAGCTAATGAGGGAGAAAACATAGAAATGATGTTTGACTTGCAGCAACAAAGCTAATATTGAACCGAGAGAGGAAACACAGTTAATGCTTATTCTCTATCATTTTCATTACTGGCTGCCTTCTTCATTTCTGACTCTCCCTAGCAATTATTTAACCTCTGAGGTCTTCCACTAGTTTCATTCAAGACTGGAATTTTTAAGATAAAGAAATCCAGAATTCATCACATTATTGTGTGTAGACCTGTGGCCTCTCTGAAGTTTTGTTTTCCTGGGAAAACTTCTGATAAGCTACTGTCTAGGGAATAAAGTTCAAACCATGTACACCTGCCTCTTCCCAACATCCAGAGGGATCAATTTCAAGTTTATCAGGACTTCCCTGAGACTGAAACAACTGGCTAAATTTTACCCTGGTGTGAGTGATGATGAATGAACACCACGCCCCAGATAACACAACCCTGCAAGTCCAAGTGAGAACACACCCTGCACTGGAGAGGTTTTTGGGCAGTGACATACCAGAGCAGCTGCACTTGTTGTTAAACACTTCCAAAACAGTTTCTTGAGTCTTCTGCCTCTGTAATGTTTCTACAGCTCATGAGTGGGATGCTTCCTACAGCAGGTATTTGCTGGAGAACATTCTGAATCTCAACTAATTCAGGACTCATCTTGCTATGCCTGACTTGCTGTGATCATCTGGGGAAATGGATGCTAAAAATCAGTCATTTATAATGTATTAGGACAGACTTTTGCATCTACAAGTCAATGAAATATTCACACTTTCTAGACATCTGATTTTGCCCTAATAGGGCTACTAAACCCTCATTCAGTGTGTTCAGTGTGCAGCTTTCTGGGATCTTGTGCTGCTGTGCTGTGCTTGAAAAGGTTTGCACCTCAATCCTCCTGGCAGGACATGGAAACAGTGATGAAGTGCACATTTGCCCCAAACATTCTTCAGTCAAGGTGAGAGAGGGTTAAAGGCTCTCTCAGCTGTCCTGAGTGATAGAGGTGGCAGAACAGAGGCACTGGGTTGCACACTGTGTGCACCCAGCTGAGGCATCTCTAACAGTCTAAAAGGTAAACTAAAGGCTTGGGAGGTCCTTGAAGCACCAGTTGAACACCATTCTGTGAGCTCCTGTACAACCTTGTCACCCTGCTGATGCCCCAACGAGCACAGTGCTCATTTATTTTCACTTGATAAACTTTGCTTGTTTGGGGACCTCCTGAAGACAAAAATGTACAGTCACTCCTAGCTGTCAGGGAAGGCAGTGGTGGGTATTGCAAGAATTATTCCAACCCAGGAGCTGCAAATACACCTGCAGAGAAGCTGACACAACTTGTCCCAAAAATCCAGCTGAGAAAGGCCCTGCCCTGAGCATTAACCCTGGGCTAACAGCACTTCAAAAGCCAAGGATTGTATTTTCTGAGTCCAACCCCTCTGCCCCCACTTCCCACAAGACTGACTTTTATTCTCTGAGTGCTTGTAAAGCTCTAGGCTGATTAAATAAATGTTTTCCTCTTTGGTGAACGTGAGAGCTTAAGATTTCCTATTACTCATGCCTTCAGCTCTGTCCTTCCTTCCAGAACAACAGTGAACAAGAGCCAGAGAGAACAATAACAAGAATCACACTAGGAGAGCTCACATGCCAGTGGGTCTGCTAGAGGAAGAACTAATTACCAACAGACATGTTCTGCTGGCCAAAGGACACAATTAAGTGCATATTTGTTGTGTTACATTTGCACAGCTGCACTCTCCTTTCAGAGATAACTCAGTAGTCACTGACAGAGAACTATTAAACACGTAGAAAGCTTTACTTTTCTCTTTAAATACTACCAAAACTATTATGTAGTTGAAAGAGTATCTGAGAGTCTGAGAGTAAAAGCACTTCCCTCTTTTCCTTTTTTTTTTTTAGTTTTTATGAACAGTTTTTATAGGCCCATTTGAGAGACAAGCCTATCTAATACCTATTCCTGCTATGGCTCTGAGGAGAATGACTTGATTTCTTAACTCTCCTAAGGACTTTGCAGCAGCACAAAGAATAATTCAGACTCATCTTTTAAATCCCTTAAGGAATGTCATGAATTGTAAAACAGGAACTGTGGCAGTAGCCCACCATTTCCAGTGAAGCTTTATTTTAATTACTTGCAGAGGTCACAGAACCTTCAACCCTGTTTGATGTTCAGTGTAACATCAAATTCCATTGTTTCCTTCTCTGCAGGCTTCTGTGATCTCACGAGTGGCTGGAATAGCATAAACACCATGAAGACCAAAATTTGCTTCTAATAACATCCTGACCCAAACTGTCCACTCATTTTTCCCAGGCTCTTATCTGTTGAGCAAGTCACTACAAATATCTATGCTCAAAAAAAAAAAAAAAAAAAAGTGCAGTTTCTTTGCTTCCAAAGGATTTCAGAATCTACCATAAGTATCTTTATTATTCCCAATGGAAGGAAAGTGTAATAATTTTTTTTTTTAATTAGTCCTTGTCTAATATGCATCTTTAACATTTGCACCTTCTAAAGCTGTTTTTTACACTCCTGTCACAACACCTCAATAGAAGCAGCTCTCAGCAGAGGCTCTGCCCCTGTTCAACCTGCAGGAGGAGGGAGCAGCAGGAAGCAGAGCTCACACTGGCAGTTCCCAAGCTGGGGGAGCTGCGACAGACAGGACTGGGGGAAGTGGGAAATGGAGCGTGAGGCTGTGAGTGTAAATCTGAATGACAACAGGCATGGGAGAGACATGGGAGACCCTCTGAGCCCACCACTGATTGCTGGGCTGCCTTGGGGGAGACAAAACCCCAGCTGCCCTGCTGGTATGAGCACTTGCACTGTTAATTCATGCCCAGTGGCTGATTTTATACAAAAAATACTTCCCAGCATTCCAACAGTGACTGACAATGTCATGCTAGTACATTCCTTAATGGATGGACCGTACTAAACTTTGTAACTTATTAATGTTAATTCTATCCACACACAATAGTGTCACACCCATCAGCTGCAATTATTCACTGCATGGAATACAGGTTTCCTTATAGCAGAGATGTGAGTAATCACTCAGGCTAAATCCCCAGCTGTGAAACCGCTCTACTGGCATGAAGAAACAGCTCTTGTGGCAGCTGAACACCACCTGCACTTGGTTTAGAAAGATCCTAGAAGTTACTTATGATTGCACTGTCAGCTCTTCTTTGAGTTCTCACTTTCCTGCAACACCCAAAGTTGAGCAAGCTGCACACACAGGTGAGATGTTCAGCTGTCCATTATGGTCTTTATGGAGCTCCTCATTCTGTCTTTACAGGGCAAATCCACCTATTGCTACACACAGCACCAAAGCTGAGAATTCATGTTACTTGCACAGTTAACAGCAGGTCAGTACAGAGAAGGGAATTCAACTAAACTAAGAAATGCACCCACAGGAGCCCAAAGTGGCTGGCTAGAACCTTGTGAGCAGTACAAAGGAGCAAAGCAGCTGCAAACACAGCTCTACTGCCTACTGCCAGGAGTGAGTGCAGCATCATCTCTGTTAGGATCTTATGTCAGATTTATGCACCAGAAACCTAATCCCATAACTGAATATGTAGTCAATCAGAAGCAATCCAGAAGAAATATATGCACTGTATTTTATATTTTGCTAAGTTTCATTTGTATCTAATAATTTGTATCTATAATACAAATCTGTGAATTCACTGCCTTCATTACCTCTATTTTAGGTGCATATGAAGGCAAAATCCAGCACCCACCATTTAATTTTCTTTTAAACTCCATGTATTGCAAAGATTATTTTTTACTTCTGAACTACTCAGCAGCAAGTATCTGACACAAATCTTTTCTCTATTTCTCAACAATGCTGGAACAGCTCCAGTTTATAAGTACAGGTGTGGGCTTTCTATATCTTCTGTAATCTTAAGGCTCCACAAAGCATTAGATAAGTAAATATTCCTTTATCTTGCATTCATTTTGTCCAGCATGATTTTTGACATGAAAAGATACTTCAGAAACTGAAGGACCTGCTTCCAACCACATTCATATTGGATTTGTAATTAGAATTAACCAGCAGAGTTACTTTACAGTAACTCCACCATAGTGGAGTTAACCAGTTTGTAATTAGAATGAACCAGCAAAGCTACTTTACAGTAACTATAGTGCCAAGGCCTTTCCAAACAGCCTAATGCTGGAATGGCTGTAATTCTGACTCCAGCAGGCAGAGAGCCCCTGTGCTGACTGCAGGAGTGCAGTGCAGGAGTGCTGAGCTGCAGCGAGTGTCCTGTGTCTGCAGCACGGTGTGAAACCATTCCAGCCCCTCTGCTCCAGGCTGCTGAGAGCAGAGCAGAGCCCCTGGCCTGGTCCAGTGCCGAGTGCCAGCCCTGTGGCACAAGTGAAGGGACAGCAGGGAGCCCTGGGAATGGGTTTGGGGCCGGATACCCACGATATCCAACCTTCCACAACACCGGGAATCTCCCGCTTCCCAAATCCTCCTCCAGTTCTCTCCCATTAGGGGATGAGAGCCACTGAGTTAGCAGGAATTTGGAACTGAGCAGGGAGACACCACCCTGCTTCTCCTTTTAGCTCTGCACATGAAGTGATTGTTGGTCCCTCAACCTTTTCCTCAAATAACAGAGCCTGATGTTGTGCAGGTCACATCCACTGCAGCTGCATTTGCAGTGCTGCAACAACAGCTCCCAAATGAAAGCAGCTTGAACTTAAAAGAACTTCCTCAGTCAGTAGAAATACAGCTGACTCCAACCTGCTGAAATTTAGCTAGAAAGCTAGTAACAAACCTCCTCTGTATCTTAAAAAAACTCAACATTTATTATTTATTATTGTTTCATAAATCAGAAAGTTTTGCACCCGACAGCAGGTAACAAATATTGGACCTCATCCTAATATAAAATCTTTTTAGCATTTTCAAAAATTAGCATGCATCTCCAAAGATGATTTGATTGAATGTATGGACAAACAGAAATAGAGAGCAGTGTTAGATATGTATAGATAATTATACATGCATGTGGCATTTGGAAGGAACATACATATTCCTAGATCTTAAAGTAACCATAAAAGGAAAACCAAACAATTTTAAGATGTTCTGCTGTGGGTGCAAATCATAAGAACTGAGATAATATTAACTAAAGAGAAAAAACAAGGCAATGACTAAGTAATTAAATTAAATATAACTAGTTGGAAAGATAAATTTAGCAAAGAAATAACCAGGGACACTATGTTTAAAGACATTAAAAATCTTTATTACAGTACGATGTGAAAAAAACAAAAACAGATCAGGCAAAATTCCCTTGTTAGCTGTAGATGAAAAATGATGAAAAATGACATAAAAAAGGCAGGTGTATTCAGGATGTGTATCTTTAGGGTCTGAATTTGACAATGCCAATTTCCTGTTTGATACTGTTTCTTGAGCAAGATATTTTTTAACAGCGTTTTTAACAAACCAAGATTTACAAATTATTCAAGACCTGAATAATTTGAACTCAAAGAGGCTTAAGGAAAATGTAGCAAGGCATTGCTGAGGCAGATGGCCCTGATAGCAGGGGAGGCTCTGCTGAGCCAGATACCTCAGAGATCACTTCCTTCAACCCACAGCATGAGGTACCACTGGCCAAGGCAAGAGCACAAAACCTGCCCTGGTAAAGCTGCTGGTGACTCACAGGCAGGGCTTGTTTAAGCCATCTAAACCAACCAAGTGTGTTCTAACAGACTGATGGAAAATATCTGCAGATGGAGAAGGCAAGGCCCTGTGAGACTGAGCCATGGCTTGGGCAACAGCAAGGGACAGAGGAGTAGGGGAACATCATTAAAATCTCCCAGGAAAGGCTGTCACAGAGTACCTGACAGGACCTGTTCTTCTGATCATTTATACATGTACAAAAAGAATATAAAGGAAAAGCAGAAAAAATTATATAGCACTGGTGGGTGTGTCCACGTGGATTTGCAGAAGGGAATAAAGGAAAAGCAGAAAAAATTATATAGCACTGGTGGGCGTGTCCACGTGGATTTGCAGAAGGGAATTCAGTGCAGAACCATCAGCACAAGGTGAGCCTTCAGCTGTGGTCCTGAAGGACTCAGAGTCAAATCAGTACTCAGATAAAGGCTTCAGAGGGCACCAGGTCACAATGACAGGTGATGAAAAGCAGAGAAAGGATGGAATAGCAGGAAAGAGCAGGAGCTTTTCAATCGCACTGAAAACACTGTGGCATCAAAAAGCTGGAATTAGACAAATTTAACCTCAAAACAAGGTGAAGTTTCTAAAAAGCAAAGGTAATTTAAGCAGCATGAGGGAAAATTTTTGGCCTTGCAATTGTTCTTCCATTTTCATGACTAGGTAATTTCCCAAAGGATAAGCTTCCATTTGGTTTCCAGGGAAAAGCTCTGATTTTGAAAAGAGAAGGTCAAGCAAGATGACTTTAACAGTGCTTCTGACCTTAAAATCCATTCCAATGGGCATTTCAGAGAGAGAAGATTTTGCAAGTGTATCAGGCAGCTCCTAGGGAGCACAGGTCACACTGGAAAAATTTCCAAGAGAGTTAAATCAGTTCACTGAGACCTGTCTTGGCTAAACAGCAAAATCCCTTGGAGCCAGAAGGCAGCTTTGGCTGATCTGACCTGTGGCTCACTGAGACAGGTCCAGGGCAAGGCCAGGGGAAGTTCTGGGGCTGGGTGAGCTGCATCAGCCCCAAAATTGCTGCTGACCCTGAGAGCTCAGCACTGTGGCAGGGCTCTGTGCCCTGGGGAAGGCTGGGAGAACAGCTCCAGGAAACATTCATGTTAAACTGTTCAATGGGCAAGTTCAAACCACCTCTGACTGGTGAAGAAAGCGAGAGCTTGGGAGTTTAAGCAACTCACCCAGGACCAAAATTAATGCTTCCAGCAGAGCCAAGCAGAGAAAAATTCTCAGAAAACCAGCCTGGGACAGCACTAGACCTAAGTACCTGTAGCCAATTTTCTTGTTCATCTCCCACAGAACTGCCTTTCCAGCTGTCTGTCAGAACCATGCAAGCTTTGGCATGTGATTCAGCAGAGCCTGGGCTCCACTCTGGTATCTGCATTCACTTCACAGGGAGTGTCCCAAAAACAACAGAGAAACAAGAGTTGCAAGGGCCAAAGAAGGGGAGTAATGCATGAGGTCAGACTCAGTACATCCACAGAAAACAACCAGAGAATATAAAACAAAAGTAGCCTGTAAGAAACAAAGCAACATGCAATTTATGGCAGTTTGTACCACAGAGACTGATGGATTGTTCTGACAGGGAAACATCTTGTGTGGGAATTAAGCAGGGAATATTTTTTTCTGTTAGTGACTAGAGCCTGCTCTTGTAGGAAACTGATCCTATTGCAACCAGTCTGATCTGATAATGCTTTAAAAAGTCTAAAGAATGGGGTTTTATCCTTGATTAACTGCAATGCTACTACCTACTAATGCAATCTACTACCTCTTACAGCAAGAGGTACAACAAACAACAGATGACAACCTAGGGAAAGGACAAATTTACTTCTAATATTTTTCTTCCCAGACACTCCACAATCATTCATATCAGTTATGAGCCTGTATTTGACTACATCCAGACATTTCTCAGGAATCCTTGTTTTGTAATTCTGGCCAAAGTGTCAATGTTACACTAAATTTAACATGGAAATAAGAAAGGACATCAGGGTAACCAGTGGATAGTTAATGCAGAGAAATAGTTGACTCTTTTTCAAAAAGGATAACTTTGAATAAATGTCAGACCACCAACATGTACTGTGCTACAAGCAGAGCCTTTTCTTTTTGGCACAAGTCCTCTTTTTTTCTATTTGTCAGTCTTCTAATTGCTGATATACATGATTTCCAATTACAGCTGCAAAACTATACAAGTACATTTTTGAATCCTTGCTGGCAGGAATATCCAGAGTATGCATGTTGGAGCCAAGACACAGTAGGGAATTTATTCCCTATCTTGTTTACTTCAGCTTCACTTAAAAATCAAGATTTCTATTTACCACAGAAAAACTATTCCCACATATTACTGTAGGGATAAACAGGAAAGAGCTGATGGACATAAAGCAGAAAGGGATATCTAACAACATTTGCTGCCATTTGATTTTCCATTGACTACAGCATCTCCATGATTTTGCCTCAACAGCAGTAGTTCAAGCATGATGGTGAGATAAATCTGCTTAAAGTTTCTTACTGACTCAGTTTTCTCTCTCTTCACTCCTAGGAAAAAAGTTTCCAGCCAAGATGCAACTGCTTTACAGAACTCTAAGCAACAGCAAATCCATCTTTATGCATAACAAATCTCTCTCTCCAAATCCTACATGTAAAAGTCAATTTCTTAATATTTTAACTTATACTTAAAGGATTTATAAGAGTTATTTCCTTGATCTCTGCAGACCACAAAAAATCCCAAACTAGTTTTACAGACAGTTTAAATGCCAGGGTATCTGTACTGCTGGTGTTGAAAAGATGCATCTCTTAATGTGTGCTATTTTCCCTCTTAAAAAGAAAAAGGCTTTTTATAAAAGTCACACATCCCAGATATCTATCCAAAGAGCTTTTAAACCTGTATGATCTTCTAATGTAGCATAAGCATATAATTAACATCTACCTCTCTTGTACTTCAGGTGGTCATTTCAAACATTTGATCACCCATAAAATATTCCCATTTCTTCATCTGTAAAACCACCTGCTCAATAAAAAACAGGTGTTTAATGCTGTGGACTTCAAAGTCCTGAGAGATTCCAAACATATCTTTTGGGTTAGTATTTGTTTTTCCTTAACTGTTTTTTCCCCTTGGGGAGAACACCCTGACAAAGCGGACAGGAGAGAGGGGTGGCTGAGTCCTCATGAAGTGAGTGCTGAGCACAGTACCAGGATGGAGCCTCCTACCAGCTACAGGTGACAGCTACAGACTTGCCCCAACAGGCTCTTCTCCACTTCTCAGATTTCAAACACGTTATTGCTGCATTCTTCCCAACAATTATTTTTTATGGGAGATAGGTATAAGTTCTACCCCAGTCTTCTAGAAGTCAGTTGTAAACTTCTCACTGATAGGAAGGCTTAAATCAGGAATTATAAATGAAACATCAGAATCCTGCAAAAAATATTTCACCACTTAATCCATTTTTGATTGTGATCTCAGTCCAGGAGAAACAAAAAATGACTGAAGGAATTTCACATTGCTGCAGAGGGCACAGCCACATTGCCCTGCACCACATCCCAGCTGCCAGTGGGGCTGGGACACTGCAGGAACCTCTGCTTCAGTCTGAACACTTTGTGCAGGGATCATGATTAGTTTTATATCTCTTGTGGGTGATTTTGGCAGGTAGGACCAGCACAATGCAAAGGTTTAAAAGATGGGCAGAAGAAGCAATGGGGGCCACAAAAGAAAAACATTATGTTTTCCCTAAAGGGGTCTGCTCCCAAAAAACAAGGTGTGTTCTGCAGTGCAATCAAGCAACTGAACTCTTAATACAGTTAGCTAACACAAATAATACACTCAGCCAGGTAAAGTGATCTTCTGCTAAAAGCAGAATGTGTTAGATATGAAAAAGCTACTTATTTTGTCTGTTCCATGTTACTGGAATAGCAGCAGTGGCTATTTGTCACAAAGGCTGTTGGTGGTGGCAAGAAACTTTGTGCTCATATAAATGCCTCTACTGAAATGTAATTTTAAAGAATTGTGATCAGTCTGCTAAAGTTTTTTAGTAATATTTAGTACAAGAAACACACCAGAGAATATTTAACTAAACCAACAAGGTAGATGCTAAAGATGCTTTGCCAGGATATATAGATCCTAATCAGCAACACTGTACTCACAAAAAACAATTTATAAAGATAAGCCATAATTTTATAAGCACCTGAGAGATTTCACAAATCCCTTTGTGGCAATAAGGAAGCTTTAATTGGTTATTTTTTCAAATTACTTGTTACAACCTGCTCTTATTATTCACCATCTTTACATCCTCTTAACATTCCTCCCCTTCCTATTGATGTTCAAATTGACTGAAGGATGGTTTCCAAACCACTGCTGGGAAGTTAATGCCTTGTGATTATGCTGCCATGGCAACTGAACTTCTGTTAGGGCTCTGTCAACTTCAGATACTTCTAAATCAAGTCCTTCCCAACTACAGATATCCCTCCTGCCAAATTCAATCTTTTGATGGGGGGGGACCACTAAAATCCTGTTAGAAAGATTTTTACATCAAGTAATTTATATAATTTTTCTGCAGGTATATTTATTCTAGATTTATTTATCTTGTGCCTGGTGTGGTGTTCTCAGTATTACAGCAGAGTATTTGTTTTTCATCAGGGAAGGGTAGTCTAAATTAAGTTAAATCTATGTAGCTACACAGCTACATAGGCAACCTGTTTGAATAATTTATCCATATTTTGAGTTACTATTACATTTTTCATTTCCCTGCTTTTATCCAAACAAATTCCACGTTAAGAAAAAATAAATCAGTGCTCCACATTAACTGATAAAACACATTTCTCAGCAAAAACACAGGGAAACTAGAAACAAATGCTAATCTTATTTCTATGCAAAAAAAAAATCTCCAAAGTGATTGAAAGAGCCAAGAAACTTTATCAAGAATTATTTAAGGTAGAGAATGGCATTGTTCCATACACAGCTATCAGCTGCAGTCAGAAACAGCTCAAGCTCTGTGCCATTCTCCTCTCTTCCTGTAAAACACGTGTAGCTGCCCTCTCCTTATCTAAACCTTTAAAACAAAATTCCTTCTGCTGCACAGGGACAAAAGTGCAAGCACCCATTCTGATCCCCCCGGCAAGCCCTGCAGCCCCATCCCAAAGCTGCCCCCAGCACGGCCATGGCCCTTCCCAGCTCAGCTCTGCTCTCACAGCCTGGGCTTTGTTTACCTTCTCAGAGAGGCTTTTCAGTCCAGCTCCATTCCCTCCTCACTCTGCTGGGGCTCAGGCAGGAGCAGAGCAGTGCCTGGTTCTGCTGAGCCTGGAGCTGCACCCAGCCCGGAGCTGCACTCCTCCTCCTCCTCCTCTCCTCCTCCTCCTCCTCCTGCTGCTGCTGCTGCACACACCCACCAAAGCCAGCACATCACATCCCTGCACATCAAACCCACCGGGCTGCAGCTCGGCCATCCCACTCTGGTGGAAAAGGAAAAGGGGAAAAAGGAAAAGGAAAAGAAAAAAAGGAAAAGGAAAAAAAGGCAAAGGAAACGGAAAAAGAAAAGGAAAAGGAAAAAAAGGAAAAGGACAGCGGGCCAGGCAGGGGCAGGACCCTTCCTCACCACTCCTGTGTGTCACTGTTTGGTGGCCACACAATTCACATTCTTCCCTTGGGGAGAGGCATCTTCTGACTATGAACTCGGCGCTCTCCTCCCCTGGAAGTTATTAAATATTACTTCCACAGCTTCTGAAGAATTTATACAGAATTTATGCAGCCTCCTGGGTGTTGTTCTAGTTCTGTTACAAACACAGAGTTTCACTGAGATTGTATTCCAGCCCCATTCAGGCTGATGCAGCCCGAGTGCTGGGGCCACTTCCCACTGGCACCTGTATGCCTTGGTCCTGTTTGCACATTTTGGAGCGAGACCATGCTGCAGGCACACTCCAGGAACACTGGATGAGTTTTCAGTCTGACCCTGTCTGATCTCTCCCAGGTATTTTCCACAATCAAAAAGATCCTGTGCTCTGCTGTACACACCTGACTAAGAGAGCAAATGAGCACAGCATGTGCTTCTGCTTTTGCCAGCATTTACCTGGGATGTTCAAGCAACGCTCACGTTTTCTCCTTTATTCTGAAGGCAGTAAAATTAAACACAAACAAAGCAAATCACCGAACTAACAAATCACACACTGAACTCTGCTGTTGCCTCTCATATGCTCTGTGGCCTTTTCCCCTGGATTATTTTGGTGTCTGTAGATGACAGCAGTGACTGGTTGAGAGCAAAGTCTCTCCCACGCCTGTAAGACACCTAAAGCAGAAGATATCTAATGCTATAAAAGCAGAATGGTAGTACATTCTTCAGATATATTATTTTTCCACAGCTTTAATATACCACCAAACCTGTTTGGATCCATCCTATCATCAGTCTCTGTTTGGTTCATCAATTGCTTCATTTATAAAAGTGTTTGAACTTTTACTTCACATCAACCTGTATTATCAGTACAGGTTGCATCATTAAAATCCAGTAAATTAAATATTTTATGATACTTGTTTACCTTTTATTTGTTATTTCTGTGTAACTCCACAAATTGATGTTATGCATTATTGTTATGAAAACTGCCTTGCTAAATACTTTATTTGGCAGAAGAACATATGCTACTTTTTCATTTAACATTTCTGAATAGAATTGAAATAAATCCCAGTTTATGAGATTCTCTACATGGCTCCTCAATCTAGAAAGTGTTTTAAGAACACAGGACTGTACTGAAGTACCTGACAAACTTTGGATCTCTGCAGAGAAGGGTGATGTTTTCACATGAGCTATGAGCCCAAGTCTCCCCAGAATAGATGACTTAAACATGCACTCTGCTGAGTGTCTCTGAAAGTCAATCAGCTGAAGCATCTGAATGCTAAAACTCACATGAGCAGAGCTGCTGACATGGGTGAGTGTTTGCAGGAGGCAACACTCCAACAGCATAGACAGGCATTGTTCAAATGCCATTTACAGTTTGTATGGGAACCAGCAAGGTTGTTCTGTGACTGTATTTATCTGTTTATTTATTTAGTATTTAGAACAGACTCATTCACGTCTAAAGATTCAGTGGAAACTTCTATGAATCCCTCACAGCACAGGTTTCTAAATCTAGCTCTGAAAACAACCTCTGAAGAAACTTACAGGCTCTTCTGGGTCACATTCTTTGCCTCTTAAATACAGATACAATTTTCTTAGACAAATGTAGCAGCTTTCACTGTTTGTTTGGTTTCCCCCCTGCATAATTATTATTTCCTTCCAACTTCAGAAGTCAGGTGTATCAGAATTGACACCTTTCAGAATTAGTTACAGCATAGATGAGATACCTTAAAATTCTGGCAATTTAAGTAACAGTATTTACAAGTACTAAACTTTATTCATGTTAAGTACCACATCTTAAATGACTACTCTTCTTTAAAATCAGCAGCAGCTCAGCATAAATTACAGTATCACAAACATATTTAGAAATTGATCTGACCTTGCAGTGTGAAATCAAGGGAACCTTCTGGTGGCCTGGACTCTTTTCAGGTCCATCTGTGAAAATGGCACAGTGCCACTGCTTACAAGGTGGGGTGCAAGATTCAACAGTGCACAGGAAGCAAACCCAGGGCAGGCAGCAGCCCCTGGAGCAGGAACTAGAGCTATGCACAGCCAGGAGAAATCACACAATAGCTTTTTTTTTTTTTTTTTTTTTTTTGCCAATTAATATTAAGCAAAAAGCATTATAAAAATAAATGTGTGGAGTAGCAAGATGGTTAAGGCACTTGAGAGCAGATATGTACATCTCTAGATCATGAGATCAAATCCTGCTCATATCAGTTACAGCTGGAAAAGGTGAAAATTGTAAAAACTCAGTCTTATCCTCGGTCTTTTCATACAATTTCACGCAAAATATTCACCTTTTTCTGCCCCCATCTCTTCTTTTGCAGAGCTAAGAGAATACTGCTCACAAGTGTTGTAAGACATTTTAGATAAGCAAAGATGGAATACATGGATGATCCACCATTCTCTGAAGTCAGCTGGAAGCTTCTCAATGATTTAACATTTAATATTTTGAATTAAGCCCTGAAGTAGCAGTTATGCTGTGTATGAGAAACACATTAGACAAAAATCATTTAGGTTGACATCTTTCAAGTGGCTAAATACATGGTCAAGTTTACTCAGATTTGTGGAGTTGCACAGAAATTTTCAGGTTTAGGATTAGACAGGCATCTTTCAAGAGGCAAACCCTGAAGCTCTGAAAAGCATTGCTCAGTGGGAAGTCTGTGCAGAACTCCTCACTCTCCCTATGCTGTTACTGCCTGCAAAAATGGTTTTTACCAGAGTTAATGGGAAAAGAGTAATTTTTGATAACTAAAGATTCCTTTCTGCTTGAGGAATCCAAGGAAGAGCACTGATCTCTGTTGCCTTGACAACATTTCCTGAAACACTGAAGCATTAAAGTATTCATTATGCTCAAGAAAGTTGCAATATCTATTTCATATTGGACATTTACCACATTTATTGTGTTGGCATGCACTCATCTATCATCTGTGAGTATTTGGCACAGAAAGCAATGTGCCAAATAATACATCACAAATATCTGAGCTGACTTTAATGCACATGGTATTTTTCCTGCATATTTCCATGGCTACTGAAAGTTGTTACACCTATGACCTAGAAAAGAAAGAGCATTCTTCCATGATTTGAGGATATTAGCAAAATAAGTCCTGTCTTTCTCCTAATGCATTTCCTAACTGAGCAAAGGGATCATCTCTACAGAGTGGCTGGAGGGAGCCTGGCCTTGAATCTCAGTCTGAGCCCAAACCTTGGCTTTTCTGATGGGTGCTGTTGAGGGGCACAGCAGAGCTGCTGCTGAGATGAAGGAGTGGCTGTCTGTCTTGCTGGCTGTTCACTGCAGGAGACTGAAAAATTGACTTTCTCAGAGGTGCTAAAGCCTCTAAAGGTGCTAAAGAGGGACAAAACAAGGAGGAGTTGCAAGTCTGAAATGCTGCAAAGAATCTCAACTCCTCAAAATGAATAAATAAGTGAAATAGGTTTTTACAGGTAAAATAGAAAGCACCAGCCTCTGTGAACCCAAACCTAACTTTCATGCTTTCATCTCCCTTCAGTATTTCTACAGACTGCCCTGGATGGAATAAGCAGAAAATAAAGCAGCACCAAAAGGGCTTGCTGCTAATCATTTCTGATCCATTAGAGGAAAGTTTTTGTGCAAAATGTACCATATAATTCCCTTCAACCACTTCTAATAATTTCTTTGGATGAAGATGATGAGATAGCAGATTCTGCTTCTGACATAATGAATTCTTTTATTGACAAATGAAATACACTGATCACTATGTTTACTACAGGACATTTGCTACAATCATTTTTATTAACAAATGCAAAATATGAAGTGTTTTGGGGTTTTTTTCTGACTGCATGTTAGTAGGCATAATTTGGGCTGGGCAGACATAACCTCTACCTAGACAATTCCTGTAAGGGTGCTACTTCACACCAAAATTATGGTTTCCTTCTCAAGGGGGAAACAGCAGAACAAGAGACAACCCATATGATATAAATCATCAAAAACACCCACATTTCCCAAAGAAAACAAAGAGAGAAGACAGTAATCCTCCTCTGAGAATCTCAAGCTTCATCTAAATTAAAACTTCAAGTGAACTGAAAGGTTGTGGGTGATTTCAAGTAGAGGATAAGGAGATTGTTAATTGTCCTGCCTCAAACAGGCCTGCAGCCCTCTGTGAGCTGTGACTTCCTGTGCTGTGAATTATCTCCCGTGGCTGCTTCCGATCTCATCTCCATCATTAGCAGAGGATTTGTGTCATGCCCTGACCCCATCCTTTACATGACCTCTCCTGCCCAAGGGGACACACACACGTTGCTGACACATGATTTTCCCATGCTAGCTTTTGACTTATGAGTTCCTTGAGCCATCTTTCGAGGCAGTATTTAGTGCTGCCCCTTTGGAACTGTGCGTGTCTGACGGGGAGGAGCCACCAAGCAAGCCCACAGTTGTGATAACTGCTCTGACTGTTCAACAGTAGCTGCTCACCTGCATCTTCCAAACTTAAAAAGACACAGAGTGTCTGAATATCTGTCCTGAATGTGCATTCCCAGATGATACTTGGAGAACTTTAATCATGGATTATCCAAGCTGCTAATACACACGGCAATTCAGTAAAGCCAGTGTCTGAATGGCCTCCCTGCCTACACAATGTTAATTTTTTTGGTGAAAATTTCTAATGACTTGGCCAGCCTACACCTTACAGACAACAATCAGAGCAACAAAAGTTCTACAGGCCATCAGGGAGTTTGGTCTCAGTTATGTGCTAAGAACCACTGCTGCCCTCTGCTGCAGTATTTTGGGTTGTGTCTCTGATAACCAGTGAGAGCCGCAAATATTCAAGTAAAATTTCTAGACTGAACCAGAACTTAGCATGCTTGATGTTTCCATTACTGACAATATCATTCAAAAGGTGTGTTTCTAATTCATCTGATTCATCTGTTTCTAAGTCTGATGCTGCAAGGGCCAGGTTAAATAGAAAAAACTTTATCCTTTCTATTAGATTTTGACTCTGAGAAGAGGGACACTCTTGCAAAAGTTTGGACATGCTCCCTTTCTGCAGCAAATGCTGTCTCATCTTCTGATAATAAATAGCCATAGAAGAATAAGAACTATGAAGTGAGAAACTCACCTTGGGGCCAAAATGAGCACCCAGGTTCTGGGATACAGAATATTAACTTAAATTATGAATGTTATGAATGTTATGTTAGCTTAAATTATGAATGAATGTTAGCTTAAATTATGATGGACAGCCAAGTTCCAGGTGAATTGAACTAATCTTTCCTCAGTCTCAGTTTATGCAGTTCTGATGGGATACAGCTCATGATCCCTTAAAGAGTTAGGTTTCTTCCTCGTTGATGCTAGGAAGAGTAACATGAGTACAACCTTGCTATAGTCACAGCTACTTCACAAAACGCTCCATACAGAAACAGTTTATTTCTTCCCAGCCCTCCACAGACTCCAATAACCCTCTCATTTGTCATTTTCATCTGAATAGGTTGCATTGCTTATAGGTGAGAGCAACTGTCATGTACACCTAAAACAATTTTAGAATTATTTTATGTTTTCCAATCTCACAAATCCAATTACTTCTCTCCTGCAGAGCCTCCTGCACAGCATTGCAACTGCAGTGTCTCCAATGCACAATAGTAAATTTCAAAAACTCATCAGTAGACAGGAATAGATAAGCAGATGGTGGCAGGCCAGAAGAAGAAAGCCAGAGACACAGCCTTCCTACTCAGGGGAAAAGCCAGGCTGCTCTCAGTAATTATCTGTGCAGGTCTCCAAAGGAATCAGACCCACATTTCAAAGCAGGCAGGCTGAGAGTGTGGCTAATGAAAGAACTGTGCATCCTTCCAAATGCTCAGGGTGTCCACAGGAGCTCTGAGTCCCTCATGGTTCATATTCTGGATGCTGAGCCACAGAAACCTCCACAACTAAACCACAATACCATCTTATGTCAAGCCTGAAACTTCTTACAACAGTCTTACATGTGTAATGGATGGGACACAAAGAAGGGCACCTGCAACTTGTCACTTGCAACTTCCAGCTGCTTTTATTTTTGTGACATTTTCAGGTATATTTTCAGTTATTTGCTCAAAAACATACACTCCAGCTCCTGATCTGAGCCCAAGGCTTAGGTTCTTTCCACTGAGCAGTTTCCTACAGGGACAAGAGTTAAGTTTTGTTTCTCAAATCTCAATGACAAGGAAGATCCTCTGTGTTTTGGCCCCTTAAACAATTCAGTGATGGCACAGAGGAATCCAAGCATAGTTCAAGGATTCCAGCTCAAAGGGGACTTGCCAGAGCCATGACAGATGGAGGGTGGTGCTGACATCTCTAAAAAGACTTGACTGGTTTCAGTGAGAACCTTGAGGACTCCAAATAAGAGTCAGCAAAGGAGATTATTCAGATGGTTTCTGCCTTCTCATTTCTGAACACATAATTTACCTCTCCAGCACATTTCTCCCTCTCACCTTCTCAGCATCATTCAGATTGTGTGTAAATCTCATGTGGTAAGTTCTGACAAACTTATAGTTGCCAAAAGTGATTCCAGTACTTAAATTATTTCTGTAAATATATTAAATCTGACAGAATAAGCAGTGCAATGTGCTTTGCAGATCACTATGAAGAGAGAAAAACAGAAACCACAGATCCATAGAAACTAATGCAATTAATTCTATATCACACACTTTTCCAGATGACTGCAAAACTAAAGCACTGAAAAGAATTCTGAAAATCAGCAACTTTGTTCTAGAATCAGCAGGAAGCCTTTCTATGAGAATTTTTGTATTCTCTGCAGTTTGGTGAGGACATAATGGGTGGCTCAATTCTTCATAAACTCCAGTTCACAGAACACCTACCTCTAGGACTTTCCCAGTAATGAACTGGTGACATGCTTCACACTTGACTCCAAAAAGAACTTGGTAGTCCTTTTCACAGTAAGGAGCACCATCTCTGAAAAAGAAAATTCACAAATTACAAACCACTTCTTATTAAACAGGTTACAGCATGACTTACTCTCTTCATTTGTCTTCAGCTTGGAACTCCTATACACAGACCCAGGTAAATGGGGAGAGTTCAAGGGAAACACTTTGTAGCACAAGAAACAAAAATAACATTCTCACTAATGCCTCTTAGAATTATTCCTTAAATTCCCATCCAGAGAAGGCATCCAGGACAAACTACTGAAGTAATCCTCCTTCTTCAGAGCAGACTCTCTACACCTACAGTGGTGCAGCTCCAGGGAATCCCTGTAGCTGTCTCTGGGGTTGAGAGGAAATCACAGTCTAGCACAAGCAGACAGTTTTTGTTCACTTCAGAAAAAAAAAAAAACAGCCTTTGGTAGGCTGCAAGGCCATAAGCAGTTACTTTTAAGTGTAAGGTAATGTAGTATTCTGTGTGAACAAGGAACATACAGTAAAAGTGGAAACACTAGAAATGCCTAAGAGCATTTCTCAGGCACCAGATTGTTTTTGAGAAGTTACAGAAATTACTTATAAATAAAATATACACCCAAATAACAGGTTTGTGAAACGTACATTGTTTCATTATTTTTTCTCTTTGCTATATGCTTGAAGGGGGAAAAATAATCTGTATCTTCATTTCTGCTCTTTTTATCATTTCCCTATTCTCTTCCTCTACACCTTCTTCAACTCAAAACCCTCTTCATTGGTTTCTTATATGGAGATGAGAAATACAATGTCAGGTCAATCACACCATCACATTTACTCTATTATGTAGAAAAGGTAAGAAATGGACAAATTAGTATTTTTTTTTTCCTCAAAATCACATGCTGGGAAGCAAAATGACACAATGCTTTATCTGGCTACTACAGAAAACATGTGCAACAATCCACCTAATTCTCTCTGGGAATGTGGAATGATACCTCTTTCAGACTGGTATTAAATATAAACTGGCATCATTAAATATGAGCTTTCAGTTGCACTTTGCAGTTCACTTTCCCAGCTCAGCTCTCTCTGGGAACAAACACTTTGGTGTCTATGCAAAGGTGGTCAAAGCAGGACTTCCAGATGTGAATTTTGCTGCAAGGTTTTCTCTGCTAGCAGCTAAAAGTGTGCCAGGAGTTCAGCAGAGAAGCAGACAGAGGTTACTCACTTGCTGATGTATTCCCCAGTCAGGACCTTCCCACAGGCCTTGCACTTAAAGCACCCCAGGTGCCACTGCTTGTCCAGGGCTAGCAATGCTTGTCCATTTTTGATGTCTCTTCCACAGCCAGCACAATCTGCAAACAAGCAAACAGAGGCATTTGTTGTCAGCTGCTTGGTTCATTAACCTTAATTAACTGCCTGCCTGTCACAGCATTGGTAGCCAAAGGGATGCACTGCACAGCAGTGCAAAGGCACATCTGCCTTTCCTTAAACCCTCCCCAGGTCCTGCACAAAGACTCAATCTTTCTCCTTACAGACATTCTCAGTAGAAGAGGGAAAGTAATTCTGTTTTTCATGCTGTTTATGACTCAAAGACCACCTGGAAAGCTCTGTACAAACTCCAGATTCTGTCAGGAACAAGCTACCAAAAAGTCCTCACTGCAGAAAGTTCCTGTCTTCTACAGCAGGGCCAGCACTGTTCCTGTCCCCGTTGGGTGGCAGCAGAGCCCCGCGTGTGGCACAGGGAGCAGGGACAGTGGCGCACCTTGCTGAAGGACAGCCCGGGTACACACCTGCCTGGACAGCCCTGGCACACACCTGCCTGCAGGCACAGCCCTGGCACACACCTGCCTGCAGGCACAGCCCTGGCACACACCCTCCTGCAGGCACAGCCCTGGCACACACCTGCCTGCAGGCACAGCCCTGGCACACACCTGCCTGGACAGCCCTGGGACACACCTGCCTGCAGGGACAGCCCTGGCACACACCTGCCTGCAGGCACAGCCCTGGCACACACCTGCCTGCAGAGACAGCCCTGGCACACACCTGCCTGCAGGGACAGCCCTGGCACACACCTGCCTGGACAGCCCTGGCACACACCTGCCTGCAGGGACAGCCCTGGCACACACCTGCCTGCAGGGACAGCCCTGGCACACACCCTCCTGCAGGCACAGCCCTGGCACACACCTGCCTGCAGGCACAGCCCTGGCACACACCTGCCTGGACAGCCCTGGCACACACCTGCCTGGACAGCCCTGGCACACACCTGCCTGCAGGGACAGCCCTGGCACACACCTGCCTGCAGGGACAGCCCTGGCACACACCTGCCTGGACAGCCCTGGCACACACCTGCCTGCAGGGACAGCCCTGGCACACACCTGCCTGCAGGGACAGCCCTGGCACACACCTGCCTGGACAGCCCTGGCACACACCTGCCTGGACAGCCCTGGCACACACCTGCCTGCAGGGACAGCCCTGGCACACACCTGCCTGGACAGCCCTGGCACACACCTGCCTGCAGGGACAGCCCTGGCACACACCTGCCTGCAGGGACAGCCCTGGCACACACCTGCCTGGACAGCCCTGGCACACACCCTCCTGCAGGCACAGCCCTGGCACACACCTGCCTGCAGGCACAGCCCTGGCACACACCTGCCTGCAGGGCCAGCCCTGGGACACACCTGCCTGCAGGCACAGCCCTGGCACACACCTGCCTGGACAGCCCTGGCACACACCTGCCTGCAGGCACAGCCCTGGCACACACCTGCCTGCAGGCACAGCCCTGGCACACACCTGCCTGCAGAGACAGCCCTGGCACACACCTGCCTGCAGGCACAGCCCTGGCACACACCTGCCTGCAGGGCCAGCCCTGGCACACACCCTGGCACACACCTGCCTGCAGGGACAGCCCTGGCACACACCTGCCTGCAGGGCCAGCCCAGGGCAGGGCTGGCAGCCCTGTCACTGCAGGGAGGGTGTGTTGCTGTCCGCCCACAGCTATGGGAAACTGAAGCTCTCCTGGTCTCTAATTGGCAAAAGGACTCTGGCTCAGGAGTTTTGGAACTTTCCTGGCGGTCACTTTTCAGTGCAATCAGTCCTGGAGGACCCTGATGGCGAAAGGGAAGCAGAAGCCAGGAGCACTCTGTCCCAGGGGGTGCCACAATGGCTCATGTTACATCAGAGCTCTCTAGCTCAGCCCCAAGCTTCCATTCCTCTCCCTTCAAACATAAAATACTCAAAAAGATTTCCTGTTAAGGGGCAGCCCAGCACATGGTAGGATCTGAAGAGACTGATGTGGCAGGCAGCACTGAACTGCAAGGGTTGTGCTGCTGTGCCCAGCCTCAGGGGACAGAAGGACTGGGGCAGGGGAGGGCCTGGAAGCCCAGTGAAGTGGAAAGGGAATGCCCATCAGCTGAGCCACTCATGGAAGCCACAGAGACAGCCTGGAACAAAAGATTTCCCAGGTGTTACTATCCCCAGACTTGGTGCTCCATGGGTGAATGCCTGAAACAAGAACAAATCCCAGGAAATAGAGACAAACAGAAGTGAGCAATGTGAGCTGTAAAGCCCAGGCAGCAGGGATACATCACCCTGGCTCCAACACTCAAGCTGACTGAGCAGGCAGAGCCCAAAAACCTTCATCTCCTGATGGGTTTAAGCCCAGGCAACACCATGCCTTGCTGAAGGGCAAGTCCAAGTTAATTATCACAATGATAATGAGAGCAGAGTCAGTCCTTCTGACTAAAGGGCAGGACTTTGGATAACGGGCCAAAAGAACCCCAAATATATGCTGCACATTCCTGCAATCCAGGACTCCACCACTGCATGTCCCTCTTCCTATCAGCATTCTTCTTCTTCTTCTTCTCAAATCCCCTGAAAAAGGAGGGGAGGGGCACTAAGCACAGTGGTACCTTATGACAAAATGTGAGTTACACACTTTTGACACGACTTGGACTTGAAAAGCAGCCCTGAGATGTCCTCATACCAGGACTTTGCTCTAGAGGACATATGTTACAAGCTGGAATGATGAAATGACAAGGAGTGACACCATGTAATGCATCCCTCTGCTCTGCCATGACAGCTGAAGGCTCCATGCCAGGCTGGGGTGACAGCAAAGGCTGGCACAGGTCACCGAGGCAGGGAGGCTCTGCAATTTCCAGCACAGGCAGAGGAAGGCACAAACACGTGTCAGAGAGGCTTTGGCACGCTGATCTCACCTTGCTTTGGGGAGGAGACTGCATCACCCCTTGAGGACCCTTCCAGCCCTCATTTCCTTCAGCTGAATCTGAAACCATGCAACCTGGCTTGGACTGTGAGAGCAAATGGGGTCCTGTCCTCAGTCCCAGTGGTGCTGAGCTCAGTTTGAACACAGCACCCATTTCTCAGCCCCCAGCACTCCTGGCTTCCTCCAGAGCCAGCCAGGGGCCTGGCACACTGGGATGCATTCCCTGAGATATTTTCCCTCAAAATATCTGCTGTGTTTTCCATGCTGTTTTCATTTTTGTCTGGGAAACTTTTTTCATGAAATTGAATTTTCTCAGAAATTGAATCAATAAAGAGATTTTTAAAACACTTAATTTCCAAGGCAGTGGGAAGAGAGAAACTGCCTTCCACAAAAGGTCTACCTAACCCAGCATCTTTATTGATGCCAAAACCAGATACCTGGGGAAAGCAGGGATCCATGAAGTACCTCTGACTGTTTAATTGCTTCTTTGTAAGCCAAATCACAGTAAGCCTGAGCACCAGACTTAGTATTGTGCTCATGTTTAATACAGGGGTTGGCAACATCCTTTTATTATTCTATAACACCAGTGACATCTACACTCGTTCTGGGTTCCTTGAAGTGTTTTGCAAAAGGAAATGATCATTTCCATGCTGCTAATACAACAGACACACTGAATGTCTAGAAGCAAAGTAAACTAATAGCCCAATACTGTTGTATTAGTCTGAGATGGCTTTTAAATAAATCTGATTTTAATTCTGACAAAACTGTTGGTATATACATGAAAAGCTTGCAATTATCATTATCTCCTAAAATAGAAAGTGAATAGGGCTGGGCTGGGCTAAGAAAAGACCATTTGTTAATCCAAATTCTACAAATAAAAGCCATTATGATCTCAGGCCTGCATGAGGCACATTTAAGCCCTTGGCTGAATGTCACCAGGGTATGCAGGCAGGATCTCAGTATCACATTAAGCACAATCTGTATCTGTCTAACCTATAACTAGCACATGCTGCAAATAAAAGGGCTGTGAGGTAAGAACAGAGGTCCACAACCATATGCCAGAGCAGACTGAGAAACCTGACAATCCTTCCTGAATTTGTGTACAATGGTTCCCCCCATGGTGCTCTCTGGCTTCACACCTGGCTCCAACAGACTGCACCCCTCGAATCTGAGCTTTCTTGCATTTTCTTTTTGCCACATCACCTGGATCCTTCCTTACTGCCATTCCTTGCACATGGCACATTCAGCAGTGCCAAGATAACAGAGGAGGAGGCGGACAGTGCAGCGTGCTGGTGAAAATGCAGAGAGAGCAGTACAGCTCCCATATGCACTTAGATATAGGTCATATTTGACATGTCTGGATGCAAAACAAAATGCCTGGACAAAAGAACTGTGCTGTGGAGTCAGCCAGCCCAAAAGCATGGGAAAGTGGGGGGACAGGGCACACCACTATAATATAATGTATGATTTAGACCTCCACTCTGCCACCACCTTTAGCAGCCCCACTAAAAGACACAGGTCAGGCTGAGCTGCCACCCATGACACCTTGCTTGTAAAGATATGAGAAAATGTGTTTCCCTTTTTAGCATCTGCACCACCCCAGACATCCAGGAGTGAAGCATCCTGCACAGCAAGCCATTTGTCACTGTCTAAATTAAGCAGTGGATTTTCTGCCTTTGCCTCCCTCCCCTGCTCTCAGCCAATAGTGCACAGGTGAGCTCAGAGCTGATGCAGCTCTGGGATTAACCCTCAGCACACTTTACTCACTCCCACATGGATTGCTTTACAAATTTAATAGCAAATATGTCTTTATCCCACATTCTCTGCCTATCCCATATGATTTTTGAAGGAGAAACCATCTTTGTGTGCTTTTATCCTAATAAAGAGGGATTTGCAAAGTCATGTGAATGATTACACCAGCTCTGCTCCATGCAGGGTTAGCTCTGTGAACAAAGCTAACAGCAGTCTGATTTAAATAAGTCACCAAAGAGTTCATTTCACTCCTGATGGCCATCACATACCTAACAGATAAAGTCTGAGGCTGCCACAACCCCCACAGGTCACAGGTATTTTGTACTCTTATTACACTCTCTGTATCTATTTCCCCTCCTTACCAAACATTGATATGTGAGCTTTACAGAGACAGCACCAGCAGGTTTCTGTTCTGAAACAGGAAAAGCAGGGAAGAATTGGGGGGATTTTTGTTATTATTTTAATACTTAAACAGTAAGTTTTCATTGGACTTACACAGAAATACATTGTCAAACATAGCTGGACCTAAAGAGCCAGTGATTTGCAAGTGATGAAAGAGGCAAATATGATCACTGGAGTCAAGGTCAAGAAATCTCTTAAGTACAAATAGCTCTTAGTCACCTTGAAAAACAACTTATATCCCAGTAATTCTTCTGTGGCAATTTGAAGGTTGTGCAATTACAATTTCTCATAGAGGTGGGGAGACCACAGTTTTTTCTCAGTCACCCTTTAACAACAGAGCAGGCAACACCTTCTAAAGCCTTGCTTTAAAATTGAAAGGTTTGATGATATCATGCAGGCTTTTCCAGATCTTCAAGGTATTTCTGTCAAAGCTAAAAATACAAACTCACCATGTTCACAGCATGACAAACGTTTTCAAAGTTTAAAGCATAACCATTTGGTCATTGAGGCTGTGCTAAGTTCTGGAAGTCAAAGAAGGACATACAATATTGGGAATTTTACGTGCAGGATTTCAATCTGAGCATGTAACTCAGGAAATCTGCTGCCAAACCCCTTCTCTTTGCCACTGCAAGGATGGGAAATGTTTGTCAGAACAAATTCACTATTGCCCTTTTGCTGAAGGCAAAACAAACCCACATAAGCAGCCTTGTACTCTTGAAATCTAACAATAAGAGGCTGGGCTCATACAATGGAGGGAAATAAATTTCCCATGGGAAGTGCAGTATAGCTTTGACACTTTATTATAAATGGCAAGTTGGGAAAAACTGATATTTTCAAAACAAGTAGTTAGAGAAAATAAAACTATTTTAGTTGATTAAATAGGGAAAGAAATCCCAATGGCATGAACTGGCATTCTTTGCTTGCAGCACAAGTCCCTGGAAGCATCTGAGTGCCCAACACTGACTTGTCTGTTTAAGGCACACATTGTTGTACATCTTGGATGTATCATTAGACCAGTCACTAGTGCTGTCCCCCAGGGGCCAGCATGGGGCCCAGTCCTGTTTAATATCTTTATGCATGATCTAAATTGCACCAGGGTAGGTTTAGGTTGGACATTAGGAAGAATTTCCTCAGAGAAAGTGTGATTAGACACTGGAATGGACTGGACTGCCTGGGGAGGTGCTGGAGTTGCAATCCCTGGACTGATTAAGCAAAGCCTGGATGTGTCACTCAGTGTCATGGTCTGGCTGGCACAGTGGTATTGGGGTGTAAGCTGGACTCAATGATCTCAGAGATCTTTTCCAACCTAAATGATTCTGTGATTACTGCAAATTGCTGTTTCATCACCTGATTTAATTTGAAGTGATTCAGAAGGTTGAATGCTCTTCCCCACCCCCAGTTGGGTCTGTATTGATTTAAGTGTTTAACAGAGAAAGGCAATTCCTCATTTCCACATCTTTCTACTCGTCATTCCCAAAGGAGACCAAACCAAATGACCTTCTGACACATTACTCCAGCAGACTGTCCCTGAAAAAACTGCATCACCAAGTTAACCAGTCCCAGTTCCCTCTTCAACCCAATCTTTCACACAGGTATCTGAACTGAGAATAAGAGGGTGGATGAAACAAGAGGAGGAAGAAAGAGCAAACTATACACAATGAAAGAGAAGAGTTTTTAATTGTCCTATAAAAGAAAGATAAAATTTTGGGGTTTCTTCCCATCCCAGCACCCCCAGAGCCCCACCTGTAAAACTACTCTAAAGGATCAACCAGGACCAGGTACTTATAAGCTGAGGTCAGTCTTTTATCCCATCATTTCTTTTACCACATTTCAGTACTCAGAATTCAAAGTCACAATTCCCACTCACAGTACCCCAAGGGAACTGCACCATTATCTCAGAGCTTCATTGTTTAATACCCAGTTCATGGACAGCACGTTGCAGACTATTTTGGACAATTTTCAACTGTTACTCTTGGAAAACAAGCAATTCCAACGGGGTGCAAACTTCCCAAAAAAAGGAATGAAACTTATGACAACCTTTAGGAAGGTTTTTATGCCCAGATAACATATGGCAAACTAAGGTCTGGCTAACAGCTAATTCACTTTTCACATTCTTTTGAAGTGACCTCTGATTCCTGACTTGCCACCTGGCAGGCTTTCTGAACATGACAATTCCCAGACACTCCAGTCCCTGGGGACCTCCCTTCTAGTTGTGTTCTCCAAGCTAGTGATCCCTGCTCATGCAACACCCATTTACTGAGGAATTCCTTGCACCTCCCCCAGAACTTCCTTTGGGATTAGCTCTGGAGAAGCACTCCTCCAGTAAAACCCAAGGACATGGATGTGTTTTGATTGCCAAGTTCAAGATGGGGTTACACACAGGCAAATAAGAACTGACACATATTTAGTACTGTCCAATTTACTGCAACACAAAAGCATCCAAAAGAAATGGGGAAACTGGACTGCAAACACCTTCCTGAAGAACATTTTTCCTATTTTTCAAAAGGAATTTTCTGACAGAAAACTCATAAATCAGACACTTCCTGCCCTGACACAACTATATTTTAAATACAGTTGCTGCTCCATCTCTATCACCCAGGGGTCAAGTTTCTAACAAAGCTTCTATACCTCCAGGGAAGGATTGAACACAATTTATCAAGCAGTATCAAAATACCAGTATTATAAACTAGGAAATAGCTGTGCAAATGGAGGCTACTGGAGTAATTCACCCATTTTTCTGAGTGAGGACATAAAGTGAAATAAAATTAATCCTAGAAAGTAATTCAAATTATGAAAATGCTTCAAAGACTGCAAGCATTCTTCAAAGGAATAAATCATCTTGAAACAATCATACACATTGGCCAGTGCCATTAAAAGAATTGCATATTCTTAGGCACAATCTAATGGCTTTTGCCAGAAAGGAACTCTGCTTGAGTTTGCATAATTTCTTGAACTTTTATCATGTCATGAATGTTGATTTGCTTCTTTTATTCTTAGAAGGGGGGATGGGGTAAAATTTTAGACCCACTATATGCTTAAGTGGGTTAAGTCATAAATGAAGCTGCCCTGCAAGGTTATTACAATCAAATTCAGACTAAAGAAATGGAGAATTAAATAGTGATATTAAAAAAATAAAGGATTTCATTTAAAATTTAAAGTATGAAATAAATTGTAGTTAGGAGTGGGATCTGAAAACATAGGGAATAAACTTGCTTCCCTTTTCCTATTCAAAATTGGGATATATAAGATGTTCCACTTTCAAAATTTTTAAGGTCATGGAGATCCACAGTAAATAGTTTCATAAGCTATGGACTCCTGAAAAATATAATTTCCAAAACTGAAATATATTTTAATTCATTTACATTCTCCATGTATCTAGCAAATTTCTGAAAGTAAAAAATATCCACAGATACTTTATGCATTCTAAATAAAATTTCAACGTTCATTCAAATGAAAGTTGAAATTGACAACTCATTAGCAAAAATAGTTGTTAGGGAAAAATATAGATGTTAAATAATATGATGACTTTATGCAGAGCTATATTAGGTTAAGTAGATGTGTACAGATATGAAGTACCCTCATGTTTATCAATTAGTATTTTATAATTAAAAATCTAAATGTAATCCAAGGTTACAATCAGTCAGTCTAATCAAGGTTTCCTGGGTTATTGAACAAAGCATGATTAAAATCAAAGATTTAAATCAGTGTTTGAAATCAATCAACAGTGATGTCCACAGTATGCTTTTATTCTATGGTAAACAGAAAAAAAAAGAGATATGGGACAATGTGTGCCTCTTCTGTCAAGTTCCCCAAACCATCAACTGAATCTCCAGTAGCCTGAATGCCACAGAGTTATGGGAGTGCTTCTGCTTATGTAAAGAGACAAGCCAAGAATGAAACGAAAAAAATTTTTGTGTTACAGCACATAAAAAATATTAAATGCTTAAGGCTCAAAATTTTAACAATTAAAATTTAAAAATGCATGCTGACAACCAAAACTGTTGAGCCTCTCTAAGTTCCCCAGGGCCCTCGCTGAAGTTGTGGATATTGTGGGTGAATGTTCCTGAAGACAAAGTGAGCTCAGTGTCTCTCACTAGGCCCATCTCCACCCGTGCCAAGTACCTGTGTAGCTTTGACACAGTGTGAAACTGGAGAATATTTCTTAAGAATAAGCTCAAAATCATGTGTTGGATGTTGCTCAACACCTTTTAAAATCACTGCAGATATCTTGCTTAGCAACAGTCAGCCAACTTTCCCCTGCACTATTAAATTCTCTATGGAATTGAAGGAGTTTTCAGAGAGCTCCAGGAAAAAATTATAAATAAAAAAATAATGAAAAATCACTCAAATGTGGCTGAACAGTTACAAATCCAAGCAGCAGACCTTTCCCAAGAACTATGATTAAAAGGAATTTTGCATCCATTTCAGCTAATTTCTAATGGAGAAGTCTGTGATGCTTATACATCAGCTCTGACATTACTTTTGAACACTGGCAGCAATCACTTACATTTTTATCTAATGGAAGGACAGTTATGCCCTGACTATAGGACTGCATTAAGAATTAAAGAGCCTTTAAAGGAGGGCCGCAAAGTAGATTTGCTTCTCCATTTTGATGCTCTGTTGTCTCAAATACAAGCTCACTTTCCTGACACTTTTCTGGGCAGTGAGGCAAAAGATGATTTCTATTTTTTCCTTCCCATCTCCTCCTCCTTCAGCAGATATGGTATGTTGGCTCTGCTTTACTTCAGTATTTCCAGAACCTTGTTGGAAGTTTCATTTATTTACTGGGAACGTTACTGCCTGCATCTTTTTCAAAGAGATAAGGCTATTGCACAATTAGCAAAGACACCTTTTTCCCACAAGTCCATTAGGCATTAAGCTCATTATTTATATCACAATAGAGCAAAGATCCCCAGTTGTGAGGCCAAATCCAACCCTGTTAGACTCTGTACTGATAGGCATGAAAGCATTTGTCCCAAAGAGCTGACATTCTTTGAGCCAGAACATAATGTGCAGAGCAGACAAGGACAAAGACACAAAACACGATGTGAAATCTCCACGTGGACGCCGGCTGCTCGGGGAACAGCTGCACCAGGATTATTCATGGAACACTCGCTTTGGAAACTCTGGTCCACCTCTTGGCTGCACTGTAATGCTCTGTACTCACAGGAGAGACTCTTACAAAGAAAGGGAAGCTGAAATGTTTTCCCTCTGCTCCTTTCTGAACTGTATCGCTGTGGTGGTGTTTGCGGGTCCCCGGGATGAGGGAAGAGATGAGAATCTTGACTCCGTGTTTCAGAAGGTTGATTTATTATTTTATTATATTATATTATATTATATTAAAAGAAAATTATATACTAAAACTACACTAAAGAAAGAGAAAGGAGACATCAGAAAGCTAGAAAGGAATGAATAATAAAATCTTGTGACTGACTAAAGAGCCCGACACAGCTGGACCATGATTGGTCATCAAGTAGAAACAACTCACATGGAACCAATCAAAGATGCACCTGTTGGTCAGCAACCTCCAAACCACATTCCACAGCCATCCCATAGTTATTGTTTACATTTATTTTCTGAGGCTTCTCAGCTTCTCAGGAGAAAAGTCCTAGCGAAAGGATTTTCATAAAATCTGTCAGTGACATATCACCACTGGCATTTATAGGACACAAGTTTCCATTTCACTGAAAAGAAACAATGGTCAAAGTCTTTGTCACCATTTTGAAAGATGAATTTTTCAAAGTGAGAACTCCTGTTAGGTGATTGGAATGCTTCAGTTTCTTTTGGATGGGGAGGTTTGTCCCAGGAAACACACTTTTCACTTGAAATGCAATTTCTTAGTAAGTTCATGTACATCACTAAAATGATCCAACCTTCCAGCAAACAGATAATCAGAAATAACTAAAGCTTCCAGACCAGCACCCAGATAATGAACCAACAGAGAAAGGGCTCAACCTCATAGAAAATGGCACAGCATTCTTATTGCTTTATTGTGGGAATGGTGAATTTCCCAAGGAAAAAGACCTCAGCTTGAGGAAGGGAGACTAAACTACACTCAAAGACATGTATGGTCTCTTCTGGATTCCAAAGATGATGCCTGGGCCAGAAGAGTGCTGGCTCGAGCCCCACAGCTGCTGGCACCAGCTCCTGTGCCTGTCCCCAGCGAGGGAGGGGTCTCTGTACAGCTGCTCTGCTCTCAGCTGGACTCTCACTACACCTCAGGTGCATTCCAGAAAAAAACAGAAGCCAGTGTGGTACTTTTTAAAAATTAAGGTCTGACTAAACTGGAGACTTTTATTTTCAAAGCCTGCATCAGTTCATTTACCAGCTGCCTTGGGGAGAATTCCCTGATAAATGCCCCAAAGGAAGGCATGTTATGCAGCTGCACAGTTACAGTTTTGCCCAAAATTTAGAAATAACAGGTGCCTGCACAACTGGTTTTCTGGAGAGACAACGTGGACCTTAAACACAGTGTGTTACCATGCAGCCAGAACACAACAGAGAGTACAAAGAACTAAAGACAGGACAAATCAGGCAATCATGATACCAAACAGAAAACCTGGGCACTGCTTAAAAAATAAATAGCAATTACTGGGATATGTTATTGCATTACTCCTTTATTGGGCCCCAAAGAAAAAATTTTCATGTCTTTTGACAGAATCTTGAAAGCCCTGAACTATCCAAGGCATCAACACCTCACTTCTAGTCAGTGTTATCTGTTTATCCCGTTTCTGTGCTGCTCTACATCTGTCCCAGTCACTTTGCTTTATAGTTCACATGGCATTTATCAAGCTGACATATGAAATAAAACAATAACAAAACCAAACACCACTCATTTCATTTGTCTGCAAAGTGATTTACAGGTATTTGTTATTGGATTTCCTGCTGAATGAACGAAGATCCCAAACTTAGTGCACTGTGTATTTCTAGCAGTAGCCAAGGAATAGGATTGATTAAATTATAAATTATGATTACTGCATTTGAATTTTAAAAATTTAGAATAAAAATAGAGTCACTGAATTAGTTCTTCAAGAAAATAGCTATAATTTCAGGTAACAGATGTGCAGTGAAAGAAATATCTTACTAATATAAATTAGGTAAATAAATATTATAGACCCAACTAATACTAAAAAAAAAAAAGAAAATTAATTATTTCGTATTTTCCCATCTGATTTTCACTGCTATGCACTACAATAGAGTGTAACAATATTCAGGTTCATGTTATTCAAGATGTTAACCCCTGTACTCAGACACATTTGATTTTCCTTGCAATCATCCAAGCAAAGCTGTCAGTAAGTTTTCATTTGTGTGAAGTAATAGACACTGGAAAATGGCATGTCAGCATTAATGCAGACATTCTAGGATAGAAGGCTTCCTTTCACATTACACCAAGCAATCAAACCTGATATATTTGCAATCTACTGCATTCCCTCAAACTTTCCTTGTTTTAAGGAAAGTCTCCTCTAGTGATCTACTTGAACGTAATCACAGGAAGCTGAGAGAAGTACAGGATATGAAATAGATGCATAGTGTGAATCAGAGACTCTGCTAAAATAACTTGTATTTTAAAAAATCCTTTCAAAAATGGCAAAGCTTTTGAAAAAAAATATGTGTGTATTAGCCAGCAGGAGAAACCTGGAAGTAATCTGAAATACTTTACACTAATTAAAATTAACTTTTTGGTGCCGGCAAGGTATTTTTCTGTATCTAAGTCAACTTTTGCACAAAGCTAAAGCAGCAACTGGTAAATCCTTGAAGACAGAAGATGCTTCATTGAATTTTTAAAAATTGATTAGTTCTGAAAATATAACATAAGCTGTTCTCATTTTTATTTGTCTGTTTGGAGAGTTTTGCACTAAAACGACCTGAAACTCTATGCTACACATTTCTGCAAGTCTTTGTCCATAAAAGAACAAGATGCACCATGACAGGTGTCTCCAGATTTCCAAGTAGTGCACTCTAAGCTGCTGAGAGCAGGAGCTCTCTAGCTGTGTGAACTGGCAAACCAGTTTGTCAGCAGGACACAATTATGATTAAAAACCCCAAAAATCTCATCACAAGTCCCACAAAATGTTGTTTTATAACCTTTGCTACCTATGGGAGTGTGGGAGCCAAGAAGCAATCCCAGCAGAGAGTATGGCTGTGGGCAGGTGAGTATCCAGCTCTCTGGCTTGCCAAGTATCAGACAAGGCCAACCTGACATTTTCTAGGGGCATTCTGGCACCTGGAGTCAGGCATGTGGCAAGTGCCACGCTGCTGGACAGGTGTGCCACCCCTGGAGAGCCAGATCCAGCTTCCTCTGTGCTCTGGCATGCTTACAGAAAGAATATCAGTACTGTCCAAGGTCCCTATGCCTTGCAGTTCCTTGCCAATTTTGCCCCTTAAATATCAATTTTCACATCATTCCTCTGTCTCGGAAGGACTCTCTGGATGCCTGAAGTGCCTCATAAATTTTTATGTTGCCTTTTAAGTCTTGTAAGCCGTTTTGCAGGTTCCTAAATTCTTCCTTAAGTGATTAGGCCTGTGCATTTTCAGTTGCAAATCTACAATTATAGTGGAAAAGCATTACTTCCCAGACAGAGAGGCACAATAACAAAAAAAGTCTCTCATTTTCCCTTTGTCTAAGGGTTTGATTGCATGTTCTCAGGCAAATCAGATATCCTGAGATTCACTTGACTCATCCAGGGAGCACAAACATTATCCATCTTTGTCTTTCCATAGCACTTTATAATCCCAGGATCTCAAAGCCAAGTACCAGGAGAAAATACACAGTTTCTCCCTGAAGGAAAACCACCCGGTGTCACAAGGAAAGCTGCAGCCATTTTGATTTACAAAACTACACTGGGTGAGTGCTGAGTACAATCCAGCAGTCAGAGAAAGAAACCCCCAAAGATTAACAAAAATTAACTACCAGAGGCAGAGATTAATATCAGTAATTTACAAATTACCTTTTAAAAGTGTTAAAACCCAACAGCAAGCCAGCTAAACTTGCCTCCCAAACTTTCTTTATTCTGTATCTTTCCCTTTAATTTGCTTCCTATGTCTTTTATAATGGTTTCCTGAGGTTCTGATCACAGTATCATTGTGGCATCAGTCTACTGGAAGCATAATCCTGTAGATACTCCTTTTAAAGGACAATTTAATTGAATTCTTAAATAGCAGAAGAAAATTAATTTCCTCTGACTTCATCCGCTTTTGAATACTTAAACTTGAACCATCATACATTAAAGAAATAGACTCTACCAACTTTGAAACCTCAGGATTTATCACTTAGATACTTTTCTGGTGCCTGTCAAAGCAAAATTTAAAAAAAATCTTTTTAAAAATCCAGTCACTGGGGAAAAGTCATTTTTTCACATTGAAATGTCTAAGTGTCTCTTCCCATCTGTAGTAACAGGCACTTAATGAAGAGAAAAAAAACCAACACAGAAATTCTCAACATAGTTCACTCTTCTAAATGCGAATAAAAATAAAACCACCAAAATACTGCATTATGTTAGTTCCAATCAAATGCTGATGAGCCTGGAAAAGCGAGAGGCTTCAGGAATGAGATGGCAACTTACTGCTGGAGGCAGACAGCTCTCTGGGGCTGGAGGACATGGGCTGAGCACACATCTGACACAGACAGTCCCTTCCATTAAAGGTAACCCGATCTCCTGGCGGAAATGGACGCCTGGAAAGTTCAAGAGAAAAATGTATTTTTGCAAAGGTTATGCCAGAGATTTTTCCTCTGTTCTCCCTGCCTTGAGTTTTTCTGCCTTCCTCCAGCGCAATCAATATTTTACAGAAACTCAGGCCAAATAGTTTCTGCAATGTGGCCTTGGCAAAGCCAGGCACTGGAAGGAATCCAATCCATGGATGCAAGCAGAGCAGAGGTTAGACTTGCCTTGTATTTTCATTTTAAAAATATTATCAAACATATTTTATCTGAATAGCAGAGACAGTGAAATCTGCTAAGACACAACACCTACATTTATGATGGTCTCAGCTTGATGTTGTGGGTAGCAAATGATACAGAAGAGAACTCAAAGAATCAGAACTGTTCTTGAGGTTGGTGAAGGAATGTGGAGCTAGTCACTCATAAATGTTAAGAATGTGTGTTAGGCAGAAGTTGACATTGCTGTTAACTCTTATTTGGTGCTTAAATCGGAGGATGAGCAACATTTAATAACTCCAAATCTTTAATAAGGAGTGTTAACTGCTGAGTGCAGACCCCAACCTCACTCCAAAACTGCTTAGCAAATCTACTGCTGATTTCAACAAAACAAAATCTAACAGGCGTGGTTTCCTTTCCACTGCCATCTATAAGTGGGCCAAAAATAAATCAGCAGCAATACTGAATTTCATTCATCTATTTCAAAGACTCATCTTTTGTTCATTCAACATAAAAAGATTGATGCAAATCAATGTACAGAAAATTGATGTCATGTTTCACACTGGAAATAAAACTGCAACATATACATTATACGATTACCAAAACGCAGTAAATTCACACACTACTTAAAAACAGAAAACAAGCAGCATTCTTTCAATAAAAAAGGGCTTGAAAAATGTACCAGGCTAAAGGACAAAGTACTTCAACTACTTATCAGAGATAGGAGTTTAAAATGCCACCTCTCTCTGATCCACACAGCCTTAGCCAACTCCTTATTACTTGCTGCAGAACTGAAGAGTGGTTCTCTTACTGGGGACAAGAAAGAGTATTTGAGAAGAGGGGGAATCCCAGTAGTCCCATAGCCACATGCTCTTACGTTGGACTGTCCTCAGAGCTCAAATGTAGCATCCAGAATTTTGCTGCACTTCATTTCCCCCACTAAGCTGGGCTGATCACCCGAACTCACATCATTATCTCAGTGTGTAAGACTGACACTTAATTCTTTCAGACATGAGAGTAACTTTCTGAGAACAGGGAACTACATGTCAAAAAAAAGCCATGTCCCCCATATAAATGAGTGGCATTTTCAAGACTTTTAAAGTCAGATCCGCAGCAGATCTTCTATAACAAAATAAATGCGTTCGCAAGAGAAATCTGTCTTGAGACTTGCGTCTGATGGCAACACCTTTCCTTGTGTTTTCCTTGAGCTGGGCTCCTGCCATGTTGTTTGAAGGGATGACTTACTTGCAGACAGTGCAGGCAAAGCAGCTTGGATGGTAAGTTTTCCCCAGAGCTGTCACCACTTCTCCTTCCACGAACTCCCCGCAGCCGTTGCAGCGGGTGCCGTACATGCGCTGGTAGTCCAAGGTGCACAGATATTCTCCATTCTTTATAAAAAAGCCTCCTTGGGCCAGGTCACAGCCACACACTGGAATCAAAAAACAAACCACACAGATTAGAAAAATATCACTGCTAAGGATGTTAGCTGCTCAATTGTATCAGTAAAAAGGGTGAAGAGCCAGTCAAGGATTTCTGTGACTTGGCACTTTTTCCACTGTAAAATGCCTATTCACTCAAAGCAGAACACATCACAACCTGGTGCCTGGTTTGCTTTGAGGAAATATTCAGAGTCCTGCATTGGCATTTCTGGTCAACACAGAGACAGAAAGCAATCCTACCTCTAACAGCCAAACCCCACGAAGAGAAAGTGCCATGGGAGATTGAATTTCACACTGTGCCTTTAGCTTAGGTTGAACAAAGAACTCGAAACTACCTATTTAGTGTTCCCCTGTATCACCAATAATTTATACCCAGCTCCTCCCAGGCACTTTGGTTTCTGGCACTCCTCCTGCTCCTCCGTATATTGCTGTATCTGTGTAATTCAGTAAGAGAAACCACTCTTCACAGCAATCTAGTATGTTAACCTAACTCTCCAAGGAATGCCATCTCATCCCCCTTCATAAGATTCAAGTAACTTCAGATCAAATATCAGAAATATTCAATATCAGAGATTCTGAGTATTAAGGAAAAATAAATAAGCAGTACACTAGGTCCTTGCAGTTACACAGTCCTTGAAAAATTAAAATAGGAAATACAGAAAGATTAGGGTTCAATTCCTCTTTCTGCCACAAGTCCTAAGCACAATATTGTACCCAACATTCATCCTCAGTGCTGTTATAATGGGCTAGTATCTTACTAATTACCTGCCTTGAAAATTAAAATTGCAAGGCATTTGGGGCAGGAATTGCAAGTTTTCTTTGTCTCTTGCCCAACTCTGGAGGTCTAATGACTGCTACTGTAACAACAATTAATAGAACAACAATAAACAGAACTAAAATGCAGCTTAGAAGGAAAGCAGTATCAGGACCAGCATTTTTCCGGTTTCACATTTCTGCATAGACAGTGATAATATTCCATGCGCAAACAAATTACATTTCATGGTGGCATTAAATCCACAAGCAGCCAAAACTCAATTATCAGTGACTGAGGAGAATTACAAAGAACTACTGTTAAGGCTCTGTTAAAATGCTGAAAAAGGTTCCAAGCTGTTTTTTAGGTAAACATCCAGAAAAAAAAACCATTTTCAGTCCTTCTTTTTCTTCTACTGATCTCTATTTTGTTTAAAATACTATTTTCAAATTAAGAGTAAAATATCCTGTTAGGCAGAATGTACAGGTAACCTCTAGACCACAATTTTCCACTGGAGGTCCAGTGGAAAACCTACTTACAATAGGTTTGCTTCTCTAAGTTACTTTGGGCAGATCCTTACCATTAAATCACGTAGAAATGGAGAATTCTGCTTTAATGTTTAAAAGATGCTTTGGAAGCTGCTAAACTTCATGAAGTGCTATGGAGTACTCACGTGTCTGTGTGATTATTTAAATCCTAGTTTGTAATTTACCTTGTAGCTTTAACATCCAAGTATATCTATTTTTTAGCCTCCAGCTGAAGGTGCTCAGTGTGCAGCTGGGTCTGCCTCAGGAGCTGCTGTATGAACTTTCTGGCTCTTTGCTATGATCCCCAGTTCTACCAAAGAGTCACTTTTTGAAGAACTTATTTGGTCACTGTGGCCCCCTCTACCTGCCTAGGCAAGGCTCTAATAAGCTGGGATGATCAAAAGTAACTCTGAATACCACCTCTGTTCTAGCTTCTTCTGAAAACCCAGCTTCAGCATCATAAAGAGGTGGCAGATCATTGTTTGCAAAAACTACTACAGAATTGGAAGGAAAGAGTTCATGCACTCACAGTTATTAGGCTCAACCCCAGGGATTCAAGCCTATCAGGAAAACAGGGGCTAAATATTTCACAAGTCTTTTACAGACAGCAATTGCTATTGTCAGAAAGAATCTCTTTCTACTGCCCTTTTCCTAATGAAGTCTTCTTTCTACCCAATCTCTAACTCATTTTGCAAATATCTCAGAATGTCTGAGTTGAATCCTCCCACCCTGGCCAGCCACGGACGCAGGCCCAAGCAGATCCCTCGTCCCTGGCACACACACAGCAGGAAGCACACACCAATCTGCAGGAATTACAAACAAGCCCTGGCTACCCCACATTACAAGGGATTTTTGCAGTCAATTTGGCACATGTGTCCCTATCACTAATCACAGCTTTAAGCTACATGGGAAAAACAAGGGTCACCCAGTCTGTTAAGGGCCATGGCTGGAAAAATGTGATTCCAGCCGGCTGCTTTCACTTTGAGTCAGAGATCAAATCAGAAAGGACAAACAAGGCTGTACCACACTCCATGTACAGTGTGGTGTGTAACAGGGAGGGGATTTGAACAGCTCTTTTTCCTTCTTTTTGCAACTGTGCAGAAGTCCTGGCTCTGACAATGTATCCCCTCAAGCTGACACATACTGCCTTAGCACACATATTTATGGTCGCTGCAGAAAAAACACAAAAAAGACGGGAGGAATTGCAATTGTCTTTTATTAAAAAGAAAGCCCATATGCCCACCACCGTTCATGCCTCAAGCAGCAGAGGCAGGGAAGAGAAATCAGCTGTGAACTCAACATATGTACAGTTCATTCTGATGGTGTGATCTATGCAACTGCTGTGGCACACATAGCATGTCATCAAAGAAAAATTTATACCTAAATGATGGCAGTTAACTGTAAAGATGAAACTATTTTTTTCCTATACTGATGGGAAAACTGAAAGAATTACTTTGTGGAGCCAATAGTGATGCACAAATTGTGTTTGAGAAGGCAAAAAGCAAGAGGTATTCTGTAAACATCCATCACACAGAAATAGTTCTACAGAAGAAAAACATTTCCCCAAGATTCTTCCTGCTCAGTATGATGGGAGAAATTCTGTTTTTCATAACCAAAACCCTCCATCTGAAACAGGAGACTCTGGGGAGCATTTCTGTTCCCTAAGGTACCACAAGCACAGAGACAAAAAAAAAGCCAGCACTTTTCTTTAAATGAAAGAAGAAACCATTGTCTTCAAAAGCTCTTGGAGGAACTCAGCTTTTCTCTCTGTATATCAAAGAATTTCATATTCCAAACAAACCATCCTGCCTCTCTTGTGAATGGAATAAGCTGGAATACAGTTCTACCTCCCACTGTAAGGAAAACACCCACCCACCAGCTTTTTCTGTCTTCAGCTACTCTCTGGAGCTCCTATTTTGCATCCCTGGAGCACAAAAAGGCTGGAGATATGTCCAGGGCTGCTGAGAGCTCCCAAAGCTCCAGGGTCTGTCATGGAAATATCTGGTCAGGAGCAATCCAGCTGCCTGTGGATCCAGACCTGGACCATTCTTAAGGTAAGTCACTTCCAAGTTTTAATGGTGATGACAAAAATGAAGAGATCAGAGTTTTCCAAAGAGAACAAAAGTAGGATTTGATCCTACTGAGCATTATTTGGGATCTCCATAGCCTTACTGTGAGGGAGAGTTGAACTCCATGTTGATGTTAAGTAAAAATTGTTTCAGCACTGAAGGAAAAAAACACACAAGGAGAGTCTGTGAATCTGGGCTCTCAGTCTGCAGAAGTGAATGCTATTCATTAAGAAAATTCTAATGATCTACTTTGTTACTGTGCATTAAATAAGGTGCAAATTCAATTTCCTGTTGGGATTTTATTTCCTTCTTGTATTTTTCAGCTTCATGGAATAATGGTGCTGTTTTCAAGCAGGGAAATAGTCATACAACAGTTATTCTTAGGACATAATGGATCTCTTGTTTGAAGGTAGAAAGGAATTTGGAAATGTTTCAGTTTATCACCTACATCCAAAAAAATACACAGGGAAAATTGGTTTCTTTTTTTTCCACATAAGAGTTTAACAAATCCCATATTGATGAAAGCAAGGTTCAAGTTCTTTTTAGAGTTTAAAGTTTCTGCATTTCAAATGAACCAAGTCTCGTTCTGCCTTTTACTCCTCTTACCAACACTCTTCTTGATGGTGTTATTCATTTAAAGAATGAACCTACATCCAAGCATCATCAGAAAAGCACACAGGAACAGTAAATCTCAGATGCTGTGCTGCAGCACTACCCTGGCAGGGAGATTGCAAGGCACCAGTAAGAAATGCAGCAGTTTGCAAAAGCTCTAACAGAGATCCCAGTGACCATTTGTCACACTGCTGTCACTGGAGATTTTTTTCTGTCATACACTGATGAGAGATGCATTTTGATTGAAGCTGTTTGATGTCCAGCATTCCCAGTGGTTCTGGAATCTCTTCTCATTTCAGCAGACTGACACAAGAAACTTGCTGGGAAGTCAAAGTACATGAACGTGGAACAAACACAGGTGACCTTAAAATCTGCTTTTATGATGCTTGGCATTGGGCAGAGGAAAGGTTTAGCAGCTAAAACACTTCCTGAGCAAAAGACTAGATTGTATTTCTTCCTTCTTCTCCTAAACTGGTCTGAGATCCCCCTTGGGAAGCATCCTCTAGCCTCCAGTCAGGCCTTTCTCTGTTCCCATGGAAATCCCTGATGCTCCAGTTCAAGCTCCCTGCCTGCAGCACCCGAGTGCCGCTGTCACCGTGTCACAGGCAGCCCTCAGTGGGCACCTGACTGCAGCCCCTGGGCATTCAATGCAGGCTGAAACTCAGCTGAAACCAAAAGTGAATTCTGAGCCTCAGATGAGCTCAGCTTTAACGTGATCAGCTTCCCATGCCATGGCCCTGCCTTCAGTCCTCCAGCACTGGAGACACAAACAATGCTGTGCTGGGAGCTGTTCCTGTCTGCACCTGACTGGCACAATTCCAGCCTTTCTAGCAATGCAGCAGCCAGCAGCTCACACCTGAGCACAGCAGCAAGCAAACAGCAGCTGTCTGTGGTGCAGCAATGTGACAGCTTCCCCACTGAAAAATCAGTGGTTTGTGCACCAGGATGGAAACAATGGCAGGAATCACTCGACCATTTAAAACACCTTTCACATTAAACGAAGCACGAGGTGGAGATCAAAGTCATTTACAGGTCTGTGGGAAGTGAACCTTGAAGAAAAGGCAATCAGTGGAAAAATGTCAAAGTTTAGCCTCGGATGGCTTGACTGTAACCATCTAGAGGAAACATCTCTCTAAAAAGATTTTAAATAAGCAAACCAGGAGTTTAAGGATAGAACAAAGCCAAACCTCATCCAAGCCAAGCAGATGAAGGATGCACTGACCACAAAGCCAAGAAACTTTCTGTATTTTTGTGAGGATGCTCTGCCCTGCTCATCAGGCACCTGTTAATCATCCTGCTGCTCCTCTACTTCCAAAGGGATCCTGTAGCTTTTTAAAATCTGACATGGCATCTGTCAGCATTCATCAGTATCAGCCAAGTAGTGCAATTAATTTCATTTCCTGTCAAATGTTCGGTCTCTGAAGAGACCTCAAGCCCAAAACTAAGATTGGTATCAATCACTTGTCATTAATAGTATTCTAACCCCAACAGAAAAGTAAGGATCCACCTCAGATTGGGAAGAAACTGAACCTGAAGTGAAATGCCAGAAGCACCCTGCAAGAAGAGCAGTCTTCAAGACACAGCAGCTAAGATATGTAAATGCAGAAATGGCAATTAGTCTCACAGCTTCACTGAGGTTTGATTTCACATCAAGCTACCTGAATGCATGAATTCACATCTGAACTCCATTCCCTGGCATGGGAGAAACTTTAACCTCTGTTAGCTTCCCTGAAAGAACAGATTCCCATTTCCACCTGGATCTTGGTGATTCACAGATTCAAGTGACCTCATATAATTTCATGATGCTCAGGAAGGAGCACATTCTACCCACATGTGTGTTATCACATCCACACATCAGTTTCTGTTCCAGAAGAATTTGTGAAAATGCAGAGATCTTTTCAAACACTGCACTGGACATCTACTACAAGAATGGCCTCATATTTAAACTTTCCCTGACACTGAACTATTAATAGCACTGCCCAGCAGCCTGTTTGCAGCCTCCTCCTGCTGCCACTGAAGCAATCTGATGACAGAGCAAAGGTCAAAGAACTAATGATTTAAAACACATTCCAACCTGTTGATATAGTGTCTGCTTACATGACCCTGACTTCTTCCCAGTTCTTCAAGGGAGGAAGATCCAGTTCAAAGTCAAAGGATTACAGAGCATCCCAAAACCCAAACTTAGGAAGCCTCCTCCCTCCCTGTCAGGCTCACTGAACTGCAGATGATGGAGCCTTGAAAAGTCATCACATGAAAAACCCAGACCTGTGCCTGGAACCCAAACACACCACAGGGGATTCTGCAAGTTAAGCTCGAGAGACATCTAACTGAAGAGAGGAAAATTACCACATTTATTTCATAATTAAGAAACTGCTTTATGCTGATTTGTAACAATGTTTTAATAGAAGCTTAATGTTTTTTTTTTCCTGTGGAATACTCTGGGTTTGTGGAATGCTTCCTGGATGCCAGGACGTGGCTTTGCCTTATAATTAGCAAGATTATTAGCAGGTAATTGCCTCTTGATATTTGATATCACTACAGCATGTGAAACATTGATACACAGTAAAACATTTTCACCTGACCTTTATTCCACATAATTGCAGATATCCCATTCCTGGAAGTGTTCAAGGCCAGGCTGGACAGGGCTTTGAGCAACCTGTTCTAGTGATTTGGCAACCTGGCCCATGGCAGAGGGGCTGGAATGACATGATTTCAGAGTCCCTCCCACCCCAAACCATTCCAGGATTCTGTGATAGCGAGGACTAAAAAACTTAAGGACACCATCCATATTCTTATGGCAGGATTGCTTAATTATGAGATTAAATTTTTGTTTAGTCTACATTTCTATAAAAAAATCTAAGTTTTACAATTCATATATGACATCACAAATCTACTATTTGAAACACTCCTACCACAAACACTACACTATCTTGCTAAGATAATTCCGCCAATCTCTACATGCACCAAAATCAAGCTATGTAAACTTTTACATTGTTACTATGAAAGCTTAAAGCTTTTTCTGTTAAGCAATACAGTGTACTGAAACCAGCTTTTCCCTCTAACCCAAAAGATGAATCACAGGCTTAATAATGAAGCCTTATTATAGCAATTTTGCTAGCCTCCAAGTTTCCTCTGCTAGTACATGCAATAGGGTAAAGTGAACTGTAATCAACTGACAATGGCAGAAAATTATCATTTGTATCAGATCACAATTTAAATTGAGATATTAAAATCTCTGCTCATGCACATTGTAATTTAGGGCCTGATCCCACACACATTTACATATGGAACAGCATTGCAGTGACTAGTCTTAGTTTTTCCAGAAAAGTTATTCGTGTACATAGATGCTTACAAGAAAAACTTTTACTTCTTCATAAGCCACTAATTAATTCTTGTTAATGGTAATGTTTATTTCAGACAAACCCAATGATGTCTCTAGCTCAACCTCCTCATCTAACCTTCCCTCCTCTCAGCCTGCTGCTTCCATTGCCTTGTAAAGATTAACAATTTGGATTGGTAAGAGTAATGCACTCGTGCTAAAACAGACCTTAAAGCTTATTTATTACACCAGGAGGTAATGCAGAATCCTATTAAATTTGCATTTGTAACACAAACCAGAGTTATTCCCTGGCAAGGTAAGGGACTTTGTCATGAAACAGCCAAAGCCAACTGCTCTGAATGCTGTTCCAGGAGCTGCACTCCTAAAAGGCTCTTATCCCTCCTCTGTCCATCATTCCCAGTTAACTCCAGCTCCCAGTCAGCTGCTGCCTGCCTGAAATTCTTTGCCTATCAGGAGGATGGCAGAGCTCCCCTTCCTGGGGACAGCCACACCATTTTCAGCTTTTTTGTTTTCCTATCAGCTCTTGTCGGGAGCCACAAATAGAAGCAGCAGGGCAGACAGGATCCAGCAGCTGGAGACACAGGGCTCTCCAAGGCACAGCCCCAGCCAGCTCCATCTTATCTGGGGCCATGGGAACACGTCAGTCAGTGCAGGTTTTACTGGTCACCTTTGGCAGGAAGCAGCTCCTCTGTTCTTAGAAAGACCCCAGAGATGGACAGAGCTCCTGGGGAGGGCGGCTGTCTGCTCACGTTACGGGACGCACGAGCCTGTCCTGAGCTGGCTGATGCTCATGGAGAGGAAAGTCACCGTGCTCCTGCAGTGCCACTGCCACCACTGACAGGCATGCCAAGCAGTCATGGAGTGCCTAAGAGCCTCTGACACAACCTGGGGAAGCAGCACTACAAGCACATCCAATACATTTAACAGTATGATGTAAAAACAAAGTTGAGAGCGTGGATGGCAATAATAAAAAGGAATCACATACAGAGCAAAGAACATCACACACAAGCTCTGTGACTCTATGACAGCCTTATCAAGAAATGGATTTTTCCCACATCTTCTAAATCTGTGGGTAAAAGTTTAAACACTTTCAGCAGGTATGAAAACAGACAAGTGTGAGCTTGTTCAAGTCTTTCATGCTATAGATGGGAGATGCAGTCTCTAGAGCAAAGTTTAGTATACAAAAAAGAAAAGATAACCAAGCCACCTGTGGATGCAGCTGATACATCCCGGTCCCAGTATCTGTTGGTTTTGCTGCCTAACAACATACTTTATAAACTGAGGGGAGTCTAAGTCCACCTCCTGTAGAGTTGAAGTCATGTCATATTAAAAACCCATCAGACTAAGAGGGAAGAAAACCACTTACTTGAACAGCTGTGTCCCACTTGTATAAACCATATGGTCAGACAACATGCAATGTGAGTAAATAACTATGTGGCTTAAACAAAAACTGCACTCAAATAACAATAAACAAGATCTGCAGCTCAGGTAAAACATTCAAAACGGGACTTGGAGCAATCTCCCATTCACAGCCCTTTCCTTTCTCCCTGTGAAGACAAATGAACTCTAAAAAGATAACACTCAGACAACAAACCCAACTAATAAGGCACAGACTGAATGAACAGCATGAGAAAAGTCTCTAACATTCAGCTCTGGCCCTTCTCAGTTCAAATTGGATTTACTTTCCTCCATTTCCTTAACAAGCTAATGGTACAAATCATAGTTTCATTTCCCCCAGCAAGAATTATTTCTATAGCTCTCCTTTCTCTGGTGATCTTCATGCAAGCACTCATAAGGTCAATATTATTACAGAATCTTAAACTGTCATCATAAACAGAAGCTACAATAAGTTGAGACATTCCTCTAGGGAAGGAAAGGACAAAACCAAAAAAAGTATACTAGTAAATCCAGTCTTGCAACAGAATAGTCAAAGCACAAAAGCAGCTTATGAGTAAGTAACTAAAACACAAGTGAAAGAAGAAAATAGACCTCACCCTTCCTAAAAAAAGCAAGATTAATGTGGTGAATTCATCAGGACAACAATTCCAAAGCCCTGCTCCATCTGCCCCCTTCTTTATCAGGAGGTCCTAAGGACTCTGATGCCTGGCCTGAATTTGTGACTCAAGGGGGTCTCAGGTGGCCTGATGCTGAAAATATCCTAATCCAGGATCTTCTGTAAATTGAGACCACTACTCACTATGGACAGGAACAAGAAAATAAACAAATAGCTGCTGGTTTTGAACTGCTCAGGGATTATATGGCATCAAGTACTGCTTGAAATACAGCAGCTGTAATGAAGAGAGAGAGATATGCTTTTCCCCAAGCATTCCAGAAATAGGGCAGACAGAGCTCCACGGTGCCCTCTAGGATGGGCTGATGCCACTCCAGATTGGCACAGGTAAAATATGTTAATATCTAGGTGAAAGGTAAGCATTTTTTAAGTTATCAAGCTGTATCTAACTAAAAACCACAGTTAATAAACAATTTCTTAGATTCTAGATACTGATTTTTCAGCATACAAATAATTCAAGTGACCTTTTAAAGAAAACCTTTAGTAACACAGGAAAACAACTAGTTCTATTTTCTGCTATATTCCATATATTCAGGAAGCGGAAGAACAGAGCAACCACACAAGTATTCCACCCACATTTGGAACATGAAAAATATAACTGAAACTCAGGAACTGGGCTGGAGACACTATTCAAAGTCTGAATCTGCAGTATACAAGCTAGATATGGACTTTCAGAAAAGATAACTGGGGTTTAATAGAAGTGAAAAACTAGGTGGTATTGGTTCCGCTGCTGTCTTTTAGTTGCCCAGTGACTCTGATTTATTCCAGCACCTTTCTCCATGTTTGCCATCAGCTCTGCCACATTTACCTGGAGCCTGAATCCCTTCCTGTGCTGTATCTACCCTGTGCTGAGCTGGGACTGACTGTGGCACACAGTGGTTGCACATGGACCTGGGTATTTCTCCTTATTCTCAGCTTTCATCCCACGTTTTGTGGTTACTCAATTCAGCCAACTTTACATTGTTGCTCATTAAACAGAAACTCCATGAAGGAGCCAGGGTTGCCTCCTGCTCCATGGCACCCATCTTCAAAGGCAATGAATTCTCAAAGCATAGTTTTACAATTATTTAACGCTTCATTAAACCTCTGTTTTGTAAAAAAACACAGTGAGTCTTTGTTGTGGTCACAGAGGGCTCAGTGGCATGAGCTGGAGTTGCCAAGAGCCCCTCAGGTCCTCCCTCTGTGGGATGGGCAGCACTATCCCCACTCCCAAGGCAGCTCCATGGCACAAAGCCTTAGAGCACCTTTGCAGAACCTTTCTGGTGGGTTTTTTGAAAGCAGGTACTTTCAGCAGTCAATTGAGTACAAAGGACCTTAATTTTCATAACTATCCTTAATGAAAGACAGTCATTGCTATCAAGAGGTAAAAAAAACCAAAACCAAACAATTCCAGATTCTTGAAAAAGCACTTAGACCAAAAAGACAGAATGTTCCTAAGTATCACCACCTTTCTTTGCCCTTCCCACCTTCAAATCCTTCAGGTACTGAGCAAAGAGAATATTTTTAATGGGTTGGTGGCAGGAAGCACAACCTCCCATCAGTGTTCCAAGGCACATTTGCACAAATGGAGTCATTTCTAACAGATGAATGTCCAGGTTTTACCTTTGCAGGTGAAGCATTTGATGTGGAAGTGTCTGGCCTGAACTCGGAGCACTTCACCTTTACAGGGCTCCCCACACTTGTGGCAGTGGATGACTGGCTTCTCAGAGGGGTGGTGGGGCTCCTGAGGATGGGCCACTGGAAAGCAAACAAATAAAAAATATTTCAACCCAAACAAAAAGAGTATTTTTTCCTATACAAAACTCTGTGTTCTCAGACACTTTACACCATGTATCTGGTCACATTTTATGCTCATCTAAAAAATTAACCATTTTATTTAAATATAGTCTTTTCATAAACCAGTAGTTTAAGACATTCACATCAGCTACTGCTCCTTTCCATTGAGGCTGCTACAGAAAGAGGAGGAAAAACTCCCCCCACAGTGTCAGTGCCACAAAGTGTTTCAGAATGCCTGCCATTTTCTTTCCAAGAACATGAGTGTGTGCAAACCATTGGATGAGCACACAAGGAAAGTACAAACTAATTTAATCCAAGAAACTATATAACCCAAGCAAAAAGGATGTAAGGAAAGCAATTCCAAATCAAGTTCTGGGAAACCAGATGAACCAGATAGTCTGTATGCAAATGGCTACACTAAAAATAAACTACAAACATCTCCTTTTTGCTACAGCAGATACCTAATGCAGGGAAAGCACTCCTGAAGAGAAAAGAAGCCAATATTATTTGTCTCTACTCCCATCAATTCTAGCAGAAATTACTCTCTGCATGCAAATTAGAGATACTATGAATAGGCAGTAACTACCCACGTATTTGCAATATTGTCAGGGAGACACAATTCCAGGCAGTGGTAATCACCTAACCACCCAGAGCAGAGCTTGCATAGGAACAGGAAAAGTTTGTGGATTTCATTGTTGTAATAAAAGTTTAATTGCTCCACATTTGGCTTCTGTAAAACACGTTTAACTTTCTCTTCAGATGTGGCAGCTTGGGGCCCTAACAGAAGTGCACGGGTGTAAGCTGGAGCAAGATTTCATCTCAACTGAACTGTTTGAAGTGGAAAGTATTACCCAGAATGTTCCCAAACAAACCTATGTTCCTTCAATTCTCCCTCCCACATCCCATTCTAGCAGTAGGAAGCCTTTCTCCTTGTAATATTGTTCTCAAACTAGTGGTGCTCATCAGAACATTTCAGAGAAAACACACCTCTGCCCACGCCTCTGTCTTTACACCACTCCTGCCCTACTTTCCCTGGCCTGCAAAGGACTGAGTGCTGATACATCACTCTCACTGTCACTGGAAAATATCTTCAGAATTTTCTCGAGATCTTTTCCTTTCCTGATCAGTTCCTGGCACCACCCCAGCCAGGACTATGCTGTTTTTCAGGTTACTGCTTATGCAGCAATCTAACAGACATCTTGCTCAGATTTACTGCACCAGATTCCTCCCCTTCTTCAGTGGATTTCTAGGGGAAAAGCTCCATCACTCCATGAAGTCTTTTTATATCATTCTCCCTTATAAATGCCTTACTGAAGAAATGCTGCTATCATTTTGCATTACATAAATACAAGATTAAAAATAAAAGTTGAATATGTGATTAGAGGAGTAAAAGCATCAAGAACAGAGAATAAAAAATATTCTAAGCAATTTCTGTTATAAGTCCAGCCAGCCTAATATGGTAACTGTTATGCTCTTCTTCCTAACACCACTCATATCTCCAACCCCAAATTTCAAAGAAAATGGTTGAATTCTTCTACTCAAGCTCAATGTTTTTAATACCTCTTTTTCTGGTAGCCTCACTTAAATTATTTCCCCTGAGCAGTTATTCAGCCCATCCTGGAGAACAGAATTCAGCTGGTAATGCCAACCAGTATTTCAATTAGCAGCTCCAGTGAAGTAAAAGCTCACTGAATGCCTTACCTTGAGTGAACCTCATCTAATAGTCTGCAATGCAATACTGTTCCTGGAGTGGAAGTTATTATTCTTACAAACTAAACTATTCACTAGCAACCAAGGAAATATATAGGAAAGAAGGAAATAAAGAAAGAAGGAAAGAAAGAATGATTAAAAGACAAACATAGGGAAGACTGTTAGCTAATTAAATTATTATGAGCAAAATTCCCTCTCAGATTCAGACAACCTGAGATGGACCTGATGAAAGCTGAAGTTAACAGTGTGGCCTTTAAAGTTGCTCTCAAGAAATTGATGAAGAATTTGGGAAAATGCTCCCTAAGATTTATATGGTGCAATGTGAAATCTGTACCTGCAACATTCTCCTTATTCCACCTCACATGTGTAGGGCACTCTGACATTCTGCACACCAGGTTCCAGATCTTCTGGTATTGATCTGAAACACAAGCCTCTGCTCTTTACAGGAGAGTAAATAACAATTTTCAAGGCTAGTCCAATGATGCAGCTTCTTTCCAGTTCTGCCTTTAAAGCCATTTAAATGAATACAAATACTGTTAGTTGCTATTTCCAGACTGATCTCTTAAGTGAAGCTAATTATGGTGCTTGTCTTACTGGCCTCCATTTAGCATTGTAGGTCAAAATTGAATAATTGACTTTCACCCTCCTGTAAGGAATTGCTTGTAAGCTTTTTCCTTTGGATGCACGCAACACACACGAGGCTGTTCAGTGGCAGAGGTGACCTTTCATAGTTACCAGTGAGGACACAACAGGGAATTGAAGAAAAAACAAAGAGAAATACCTTTACAAGCAGTTTATTGGTATGTTTCTGACTGAAGTCCAGTCAGCTCACTGGACATGTCAGTTTTAAGCTGCTCTGGGTCTGAAAAGGTCAGAGTCAGGACCTGGGTTCGTCTCCTTGCAGGGATTTCACACCTTGAGTCCAGATTTCAGGCTCTGCCTGCACCAACCCTCCCCACCACAACTGCAGGGATCTTCCCAGGCATCACAGACTGCACATGATGTAATAAGGCAACTCTAGATCGTGTCTAAGACAATTACAACAGACTCCAGACAGTATAATCAGTGACAGGACACGGATTTAGAATCTGGATAACCCAGATTCCAACCCCTGCTCCACAACAGGTATCTGGGCTCTATGATGATATCCCCCAACCCTAAAGGAATAAAGCCATACAGTTAACTTCAGCTAAGTCACTGAGCCTGGGACCTAAAACTAAAATTAAGTTATCTGAATATTTTAGTTTCTCTGTGTCTTCAGTGCCAGGGACTGTAAACCAGGTGCAACAGCACTGTTAACCTGAACCTAGTGTGAGAATAAATCCCATGACAAGGTTTGCAGGGATGGAGGGAGCCACACAAGCACCCAGGACAGCCAGTCACCTTCTTGCCTCAGCACCAGGCTCACAATTGTCTTCAGAGCATCAAGTGCCCACTCACAGCACGGGTGTGGAGCACAAACTCAGGTTAAGTATTGGCCAGCTCCAGTTCAAGGATGTGAACTGAAACCTGTCTCCACTCAAAGCTGTCACAGCCCAGTTCAGCCCAACCAGCATGACAAGGTGCATGGGTGCTTTTGTGCTGGGCACTGCCTGAAGACTTTTTTTTTTTTTAATATTAATGAATAAAATCTCTGGTCAGAGATACACAAAGAAGAACTTTTCAAGACAAGCTAGGTTGGGACTTCTACTCAAGACCAGCTTAAATGAATAATCAATGAATAATTAATGCTTTCTTAAACTCATTTAGGCTTCAAATAAGACAAATCAATGTCCCATTAAATATCCAATTTACCCAGAGTAACACATACGCTGACTGGGACAACTGGGGAGTCTGGATTACATAATTTAAGTCAGGACAAAATAAAAAGAACAGAGAAAAATCAATAGCACCTTCAGCTGTGAGGAAAACAGTCTTTGTCATTGCAGTGTTGCTTTGTGCTAACATCACCATTATTTTTGTCATTCCTTATGTTTCCTTGTGAATCAAGCAATGTTGATTTCATTACATTTTGCAACTGCACTATATGGATGTAAATTCAAAGCAACTCCAACAACTTGAGAGTACTTGTTACTGCATTTTATCTAAACATCTCAAAATAATCCCAGACCTGCAAAGAAATAATTAAAAACAAAAAGAGACAGAAAAGACCACAACTCAATGTTCATATGAGAAACCAAAGGCATTTTCTGAGCAAAATTAAAGACTTAATTTGCTGTGCAAAGTTGAAAACTGTTCTGTTGGGGTGTTTTCTTTACAGCAGATCATTGTCTGAGGGTTTAAAAACAATTATTTTTTGTTGCATCAGCTAGAAATTAGACCTCAGTATTCACAACAAACCTTCCTGAAATGGAAATTCCAGCAACGAGCTGAAGAGTAAGCAGTTGAATAAAGAAATAAAGAAAACAATGACAATAAATACTGCAGCCTTCTTTATTAATTATTCCCTCCCTGAACACAGAACTGTTAGGAAACCAAAGGCTCAAGCTAAGGGATTGCTAGCTGAGATTCTTGCTGGCAAGACTCCATGTATCTGCTGCAAGCCAGGAAGTACCTTGGCTTTTAACTGGAAGTCAGAAAAGCTTCTGGGAACCACCTTGCTGTGGGAATGCTGCAAGGTGGAGTCACACCAAATTATTTTTAGTTCAGCTCTACTCTAAACTGCAAAAAAAAAAAAAAAAGCTTCCTCTAAATTTAAAGGTGATGATATGGGCTACTGGTCTTTTAAAAGTGAATTTTAATCATTTTTCCATTTGCATGGATACCTCCACAAATAAACCTGAAGCCATGCTGAGTCAACCCTAGCCATGTTGTAGAATGTGTAACTTCAAGCTTTAGCCAGGATACAGAATCTCTGTGACTTTTATCTCCTCAACCTCTGGGCTGTGTTGCACAGCACTGAGAACAGGCTGTGCTCACTGCAGCATGGGCAAGGGGATCCTCAGAATGTCACAGATTTTTCATTTATATCTCAGGAGTGGCCTGACACAGGCAGCATGTTCTCTGAAATGCTGATTTTCAGCTACTGTGTTTTCTTGGCTGGAGACTGAACTATTAAGGACAAAAAAAAAAAATAATAAAGCAGAGATGTAATTGTGTGAAACTACTCCACGTTCTTTGCCTGTTATAAAATTTCCTCACTCCTTTCTGCTTTCAGCAATCAAAGTAAAGGACTGTGCTTGAGATTGCCACAGCAGTAAATGCAACCAAAGCTTTCTGCACACAACTCTCACTCTGCCCTTCATGTCTGTGTTACCTGACATGGCTTTGGAGACTGCTGTCACAGCCCATGTCACAGCTGAGATGGCCACAATACACAGAGTGTGGCCATACAATGTCAGAAAGCATCAACCCATACAGAGCAGCACCACACCACTTCAGCAGGCTGCAAGCACTGGCCCTTCTTGTCCTTCAGCCCAACCTTTTACCCCTCATGTTGATGCACTGCCCCTGTGTGCTCTCTGCTCCTTTGGTGTTGGTCAGTGTCCCTGGGCACTCCATGGCTCATTGCTGTCAGTGCTGCTCACAGCTGTGCCCACTGGGGATGGGGATCAGCCACAGCCCCACTCCCCATCCCCACACACTGTGTGCCTACAGGCTCTGATTGCTTAACTAATTTAAAGGATTTGCAGTTCAACACTTGAAGGTTTAAAAACAAAGTTCCCTCATTGTTTGATGCTGCCAAGCAGCTCCCTGTCAATGCAGCTGGGCAGCCCCTGGCTTGGGTCAGGCCAGAGGGAGGCAGGTGGGCACTGTGCACAGCATGACAAGCTGGGAAAAAAATGTTCTCTGAGCTGAAAGATGCTGGGGACACCAGAGAATCAAGTTCAAGAATGGAATCTGCCTTATCACTTCTTCTCCATGCTCTATTGTAAAGAGAGAAGTCATTTTCTCCCATCTTTTGTGCTTCTTTCAGAGATAAGAGCCTGTAACCCCTGGTTTGTAAAGCCTGTCTGTCTGTAGCCCATAGAGTCTCCAAGGAATTCCTCTTTTGTAAAAGCCCAGCACAGTGGAGACTGAGGAGGTACTGAAATATCTATTTAAAAGAAGGGGTGAAAAATGCAGTGTCATTTTGCTTATCTGCAGACTCAGTTCTTGAATCTCAAATCTGTAAGAATCCTATCAGGTAAGGTGACCAAGCAGTGCCTGAGAGGGAAATCAAACCTCCCAGCTGCCAGGGACTGATAAAGATATTACTGCAGTCATTAGCAACAGGTATCTGACAGGGATCTTCAGGAATTCCAGGAAATCCTGGAAGGAGGCACTCCCATGAAGAGATACTAGTGAGCTGCTTGCCTACACATGTATGAGAAAGCCTAAGGGAAAATCCTAGACTGCAGCTAGCTCATACTACTGCCATTCAAATCAGATCTGAAGAAGCATTATAAAGCTCTTTCTTCCTGCAAATTTATCTGTATCACTCCTACAGTGTGCCAATTTGTCTTAAAACTATTTGTGCTGTCTATAGATATCCAGAGTACCTATTTTTAAAACAAGGTAGAAAAAAATAATCTTTAACTTGGTGGCTTTTTGCCACAGTTTTGAAATGTTTTCTCACATTTCCCATAAAAGTATTATCATTTTCCCCTTACAATTCATCTGCTGCTGACAACAGCAGATGCAGAAGGGACCCTGGCAGTGCAGCAGCTCCTTTGGCAGAAGTCAGTGCCCTGATGGTGATGAGGTGTGGCTCTACACCCACAGGAGAGCACTGTGGGCTGACCAGTGCACCCAGAATGAAATACTTTCATATTTTTAGGTATACATAACCTATGGATAGAGCTGATGCAGCTAAAAGAATGAAATGCAAAGATTTAGAGATACAAGTGCCAGGCAATAAGCCAAAATATTAACAACTGTAACTTGAAATCAATGAGAGACAACTCCTATGTTATTTACAAATGAAAATAAAAAGCTTTGTGCCACACACCCAAATGTGTAGAAAGGTGAGGAAATAATGACCTTTAAAAATACAGCATGGAAAAAAAAATCACAATTATTTCAAAGTTTCAGAACACAAGTGCAAGCATGTTTATCTTCTCTCTATTTTTCCTGCTGTTTCCTATCCTTCTCTCATGCCTCTTCCTCTAGCTCAAGCTTTGATACTGCAATTAATTCCCCACAGAACAGCATACAAGATCAGGGCCTAAGGCCTCAGCCCTACAAAGATTTATGCATATGAATGGTTCAGTATTAAGTGAAATATTTAACACCAGCAACTGCTTGATCCTATCTGAAAAAAGATCACCTTCTCCAACACAGACAAAATAAAACAATGTAAATGTGATGGTTTTGCTACTAAAAGAAATGTGTTTGGTGGATCCAGTTTTCCAAGCCTTTGATAGTAATTGAGAGATAAAATTAGGATGTATTTATGTAGGGGTTATATCCTTATCTGGACACTGGGGATTTCACCACAGGTTCTGACAGTTTACAGCTTTAGTGCATAATTTCCAGAGTTTCTCAGTGACAAAGCATGAATGTGGCATGAACAGGAACCTTGGGATATCCAACTCTTGCTTTGGAGCCACCAGGAGCCTGAGAGCTCCCTCAGTTTGCCAGCTGGAAACTGTGAACACTTCAGTGCTAACCCAGCTCTGCAGCCCAGGGGCACTGCAGCAGCTCCACTGATGCTCCTCTCACCACAAAAGCACCAGAGCCTCTTCAGAAGAGTTTGTCATTCTCTAAAACAGCAGCAAGGAGGAGCTTCTGCCATGTCTGTCCACACATGTTTGCCTTTGATCACTTGGCAGGTGAATAAAAGCACCTTCTAGAGCATCATCTATACTTAGCAGGAACAAAAGCACCTGACAAAATTATTACGTTTATATTTGCTTAAGGAAAATTATAATCCTTTCAAAGATGAGTCAAGAACAGCTTCTTAACTGAATATGGTCAGGTGTTGTTTTAAGCTCAAACAGAAAAAGCAATAGGGATTTTAGAAGTATTTTCAGTAATGAAAAGGCACTAACCTTGCAATGAAGTATGCAGCAAACTAAGACATGCTAAGAAACAGATGATGATCAAACAAATGTTGACTGAGCCAAGCCAGTCTTTGAATCAAAACCTGCATTCCTGCATTACTCCACATGATTGTTAACAGATGGATTGCTGATTAGTGGTTAGCAAGCCAAAGGGGAGAGGCACAAAGTGAATTAATTCTGCCATATTTCTACATTAGTACAGAGTAATTTTTCACAAGACAGATCGTCATAAAAATTGGCTGATAAAGAGACAGTGAATCCAGACTCTCTTATCTGATGTTCTGGGAATGCCCTTCTGGATCTTCATCACATCCACAAAGGTTCTCTGCACTTGGTTCCACAACCAACTTACTGAGGGTCAAGATAATCAACTCACCCTGTGAAACTCCTTGCTGAAGGGCTGGAAGATCAGGCTAAACATTTGCTTCTCACACTCAACATCTCTAAGTCTCTGTTATGTAGTAACTATTGATAAGCTTTTTAAGTGGCCAAAAAAAAAAAAATTGCATTATGCCTTCAACACACCTGACATACACAAGAGGATCATTCACTATTTCAAAAGAGTGATATTTTTCTAACATAGGACAGAGGTAATTAGAAATTCAAGAGCTCCTCAGCATACTCTGAGCAGCCATCTCATACACATCACTTGATGTCTCTATCTTTAAAAAATATCACAGAATAGTCTGAGGTGGAAAGGACCCACAGGGATCATCAAGACCAGTATCAAAACCTTACACACAACAATGAATACACAGAAGTGTCAAATTATTCAGTGCAAATCCTGAAGGATCCTCAAGGCTACATGAAAGCAAGTTGCTGAAGTTAGCAGAAGAAACAATTGCTTTTTCCAGACAGCATGGAAATTCTGGCTTACTGATGAGTGGTGGTTTCCCATAATAGCACTCAAATGTCTATCAGGCCTCTCAGCTACCCAAACAGCATCCCACGTGGGGATTCTGGCAACAAACTCATCACAGTTCCCCTCTGCATCCTTTACAGAAGCTGCATGAGTATTCCATGCAGTAAAATGAATTATATTTCCTTCTGAAGTAAGTCAATATAAAAATGCTAATTTTAATAATCAATTCTCCCACTGTTCACCCTGAGATTATCTGAGGAGGAACACTGACCTACATAAGCCAGTTGTCTCCCAGATGCCTTCAAAACAGAATCTGTGGTAAAATCTCCTCTCAGTTACCACCAGGAATCTCCCCAGGGGTTTTTTCACAAGACCCTTGCAGGGACCTGTCCTCAGCCAACCCCTTTAAACCACAGAAGCTCTGTGCCCTGTGCTAAGAAATTCTCCTTCAATCAAGGACCTTGTAAATGCCCATGATTCACTACCAGCCTCACCTGTGGCATTTCTGAGCTACAGAGCCTCAAACTAAAACCAGACACCACAGAAATGAGCAACACAAATCTTCCCAGGGCTCCTGATGCCCAGGATAGAGTGCCATGTACAGAGCTGATAAACCAGACATTTCAGAAGCCCTGCCCTGTGCTTATTTGCACCCAGACCTCAAAAACATTGCAGCATAGAAGTCAGTTCCTGAGGTATATTATCTCAACAATAAATAATTGTGCTCCCAAGGACCATCAAGTGTTAACATTAGATGGTAAATGGACTGTCACAGGGAAAGCACTGACCAATACCCTGAACATAGCCTGCTACTCTGGCTAGCACCTCCACTGCTGGACAGCAAGCAGACACCCTCAAATCCATCAGATCCTGTTTTGAGATGCCTTTGGAGAAAAGAAAAGAAAATACAAATGCAACTGCTTCTTTGAACAAACAAGTAATTCATTGACTCTTGTTCAATCCAGCAGTAATAAAAAATAACAGTCAATGCTCTGCAAGGCTTCGTTTCTATTTGGATCACTTCTTTAATTTGGTATAATTTTAAGATACTGCTTCTGAACCAGATCCTGAACTGAAACAGAGTTTCACAATACTGCCCTGTAGATTATAGTGATGTGAGATGCTGAAGTGGTACTAACAGCAGTGGGAATTAATTAAAAAACACTTTTGAGAGTGTTTGCAGAGCCTGTTTTTCTCTTGTATAGCATAAGAGCACCAACATTTCACTTCTGAACAGCTGGTATTAATTATAGATCACGTACACAATTGATTGACACAAGGCTTCTATCATTTCTGGGTTTATATCCCTTTATGAAGAGTGCATAAAAAATCCAGAATTATTCCTCTAGTTGTCTCTTACAACACAAAATGACCGCCATTAATAAAATACATGATTTTTTTTTCAAAAATATCACACAGCCTCTAAAAATTGGATCCAACTTTGGGACAATAGTGAAGCACTTAGCTTTAATTCCCAGGGATTCAATTAGACTCAACAAGACACTCTGCTGAACAGAACAGGCATAAGACAATGCCTAAGTGTTCTCCTTAGACAGATCCCTAGTGAGCCTGAAAGTTATCCAGGCTCAACGAAGGCAAGGATTAATTATTCTTTTGGGGATACTGACTGTCCTCTAGGTGGAAAACCAACTTTGCTATAAATAATCCTTTTTAAATTAGTTATGGATTGCCCCCAGAACAAAAAAAAAAAAAAATTCCTTTCCTGTTCCCTGGCTTCTCCCACCCAAAGGGCACAAGACATTTTGATTAGTGGAACTTGGTCTTTTCCCCTGGTATCCATTAATTATTCTACTAAAATAATTGACTCTCCTACAGAAACAGGCCAAATTATGATCCTAACTTGTAAATTCTTTCCTACCAAGATTCCTACCTTCCCTTTGGAAAAATATTTCTCTGCCCTAGCTTAATGTATTTTTAAACAATTTTACTATGCCAAGACTCTATCTATAGAAGTGTTGCCTTTTGAATTCTCATCCAAGGAAAGCAACCATATAATTTTTTATTCCACTCAGTTGTATTCACCATAACCAGCAGGGCTTTGGGAATGTTGGTGCTGTAGGAGGCCAAGGATGGGATTGTGCTGGTCACTGTTGGCCCAGCCAGTTCAGTAAATGGCAAAACTGACCCATTGCACATTGAAACAGAACCAGGGGAGCACAGAGAACCTCTGCAAAAACACAGACCCAGCAAACATTGAAAAGACAAACAGCAGGAGACACCAGAAAGGGAGAGCAGAGCATTTCACTGTGCACTGGCACAGATTGCCCAGAGGGGTTGTGGAGTGTCCCTCACTGGAGATGTTCCAGAACCATCCAGACACAGTCCTGTGCCCTGTGCTCAAGGATGATCCTGCCTGAGCAGGGAGGATGGACCAGAGGAGCCACTGTGGTCCCTCCCAACCTGACCCACTCTGGGATTCTGTGAGATACAGGAGACAAAGCCAGGACAGAGAAGACACCAAAGCACGGGGAAGAGAGAAACAAAAATGATGCTGGGGCAGGAGAAATGCTGAGAAATACCTAAGAGCCTCTAAAAACTGCAAAAGGACTTCAGGCAGCAGAGGAATTCACATGGAAATAACTGAGCAAGGGAAAAGGAGCCCTCAGTGAAAGGAGCAGCAATGGCCGGGTACCAGGGTCCTGCCCCACCCCAGCCTCAGCAGAGCTCCATGGAGTGACATGGACTGGAAACCAGAGTGTCCAGAGAGAACATGAGGTGTGCTTCTCAGAGCATGTGTTTGCTTGCTTTTATCTTCAAAACCACAATCAGCAATTAGAACTGTCATAATTGTGAGCAAATGAAATTGTCTGAACACCTCCTTCTCCAAACTGGGATTTTTGGCTCACCCCAGTCTCTGTTTCAGTTGGAGGAAGAGCTGCCTCTACCACCACCTGAACCTATGAACTCTGTGGTCTCAAATTTAATGACTAAACCCCCTAAGCCCTCCCCTCCAGTGAGATCAATAGCAAAAGCTCTCTCATTGCTCAGTGTAAAATATCTGCCATCGTGTATTCAGAGCTGGCTCCTACACACAGCTGGGATGCAAGGAATGTATGGAATTCCACTACTGGGAAACATGGGAAGTGGTCAGGCATGGCAGGACTGCACACTGTGCTTGCCCAGCTCTTTGGATAGGAGTATTTGTACCTCATCTGAAGTAAGTGCTATTAAAAAAAATAAATAAATTAAAATCTCCAGTAAACATGCAGTGCCTGAGCTGGCATCTCCTCGGTTATTTTTGTTCCTCTCAGTATCAATGCTGCACACCAGAACTGCAATTTGAAACCTAATATTAAAAATAAATTTAGAAAGAGAAAGTACAGAAAAGCAATGCCATAAATGTGCCAATAGAAACATAATTCCTTTACAATTGCATTGCCTTTTAAAAGTAATAAGATGCTTACAAGATAATCACGTAGCACTGGATACTCTTTATGTTTTTTTGTACAAGTAGGAGTAGTGAAATCCCAACACTAAGATTGCCTTGTCACAGCTGTGAAGCGAGGTAAAAGAAACTCTCTGCTCCAAAGATCTCAAATTCAAATAATCAAGGCAGACAAGAGGAATGTTCTTATCCTCATTTTACAGATTAACACAAGGAGAGATCAAATTACCTCCCCAAGGTCACCTTAAGAGCCTCTAACACAGAACTGTTCTATTGTCTAGGTCTTTAACGACAAGTGTATTTTTTCAACATCTACTATTATGCATATTTATAAAATGCCTTTTCTGTGGTTTGTACAAGGCAGCACAGGCCCTTAATAAAAATAAAAAAACAAAAACAAAACCCCAAATGCCCAGCCCCAAAAGCAAACTGCCAAGCAGAAGCAAATTTGAAACTAAGTAAACTGAAGCAAAAAGAAAATTAACTCCCCAATCCTCCCCCTGCCAATGTGTGATTGCATAATCTTGTCATGTGCTCCAAAAGCAACAAACTTGGAGACTTTCCCAGGTCTCCTGGGGTTAAAGAGTTCCAAAGCCATGAGTTCAAATCAAGACTAAATTTCACCAACGACCATGACACTGAGACAGTGTTAGGGCCCAAATCCCATTACTCAACATTCTCCTGATTAACACAGGGAATAAATGTTAAAACTGCAAATACACAGAGCACTGGAGAGACAGTTCCCAAGAGAGAACATATTTAAATTAGCAGGCAGGTAACATTTGCATAATCTTCAAGGAAAGTCCCATCTAAAGCAGCTACATTACAACTACAGAGAAAGAATAAAATCTCCTTTGGGGGCTCACAGCTCTTGGGACTGGCAAATGGAAGAGAAGAAGGCTGGAGCAAGCATACAACCAATCCTCTTGGTCAAAACCTGAAGGGGTACTGCTATCACACTTTACCAAAAGTGTGGAGAAAAAACAACAGAGAACAAAATCCCTCTGCAAGACTGAGCCATGGGCCAAACAATACAGGAAATATGGGACCAGCCTGGTGACTGCACCTTGTGTGGCTGCCTGGGAGAGCCAGCAGCAGTGAGCACCTACAGAGGAGCTGTGGGAACATGGAAACATCATCAAGCTCACTGGGAACCCAGTAGGTGCCAGCACCTTCCCTTCAGCAGAATGAGTACATGAAGAACAGAAATCATAAAGCCTCTGAGCCTGCTTCTTCAACCCAAAAAATCTTCAAGCCCTCATACTTCCTCCTTTTATCCTTCCAAGCATGCAGAAGCTTGGCATGAACAGCAACTAATTCACTTTCATAGGTGTGCCCATGGATGATCCTGCCCAAGATTTCATCAGGTACAAAGCTGATTGCCAATATGTTTTCACAGACTAGCACTTGAATGCCAGGGCTGTCTTCTCATCAACTGCTCAAAAAATCAAGAATCAGGACTAAATCCTCAGTTTATGTGAACTAATGGAGATCTAACCAATGAATGAACCAACTAATGAAGCTACAACACTTGTGTCACACAGAAACCTGGCTAGCAGGCTCCCAGCCCACACACTGCCCTCAACATAGAAGCAGCAAGAATGCAGATTATTCCATATGGGCTCTAAACTGCCAGAGAGAATTCATAACCAGACAAACATGTGCACATGCAAACTTTCTTTCTGTTAAAGGATAAGAAGAGAGAAAGTTGCCCTTGGCTGCAGCACAGTGATAATAATTTAGCTGAGTAACTAGATAATAAGGGCTCATAATTGGAAATAGATAAGACCACAGAGAGATGAAAATGTGGTATCAGTCAGACACAACTTAGGAAGCGCCGCTCGCTGTCAGCAGAAAACACCCTGGCCTCAGGAATTTTTTTGTGTATGAACTAAGCAGGCAGACACTGAAATCACTCTACAATATGAGCATAATGAAGCATGCTAATTTGCTACAAACCGTTACCAGCCATTTTTCAATTCAGTGAATTGGAGCTGTATTTTTTTCGCTGGAACCAGCCCCTCCAGTGCCCGCTTAACACGTCTGTGAAATGACACTGGCCTGAGCTGCATCTGCAGCCTGCTCAAACCACAGCAGAGGCTGGAGGGGAGGGCACCAGCTGAACTGTACTGACTGCATTTTGCAGGAGTATCACTGCAGAGAGAGACATTCAGAGCAATAAATCCTGACCTTCTGACCAAAGCAGAGGAGAAAATAAAAAGGAAAAAAACAACCAAAACAAAAGCTGAAAGAAACAAACAAAGCAACCAAAAAACCCCAGCAACAAACAGAAAAAGGAAAATTGAGGCAGAAACATAAGAGTTAAAAAAATAGTTGGAGAAATTATTTGAAAGTAATAACATATACAATCAAACTATTTAACAGATTCCATCCTTTCTCTTTCTGCAGCCATGAGATATGAAATATCAGTAACTGCACTCCAAAATCAAAGACAACATTTAGTTATTTTAGTCCATTATCTTTGTGAACAGGAAAAAAATATTTATATCCAACATAAACAGCCATTTTTAATAATGAATTAAACTTGGTGGGGAGGGGGAAAGGAAGCAATTTAAACACAAAATATTTTTCAGATTTTCAACCATTCATTGTCAACTTCTGCTCCTCTATGAAGCTTTTTTTGAAGCTTTTTTCCTCCCATTTTTTACAAACATGATGGGCTTGCTTTCATTTTCTTGCAGGTAAATGACAATTTTCATGGTGCAAGATGCTAAAACTGAATTTACAGAGTATTCCTCAGCTACAACTCCACCTAACACAGGGAATCCAATCAAGAGAACATCAGCTGGGGGAGGGAACAGAAACCTATAAAGGGACCAAACCTGAATGCTACACATATTTTATGTGCACTTCAAGAAAACCAGCAGTCTTGTCTTAAAAAGTATCTTACAAAACAAGCAACAGTAATGACAAAATGAATGACAATACACTTATTTTTCTGAAAAGATGACTGACATAGTTCATTCAAATGATTCTGAAACCTGCACTTTCCAGGATTTGGGGTGAAATTCCTATTTAAACCATCCCTGGTATGGCTCACTGATAGGGGTAGCAAGTCATCATGACTGATATTATAAAAGTAATCCTCTAAATCTGAAATAAAGGATCCCAAAGCCACAAAGCAGCCAATAAAATTTATGCTGGGTCACTGCCTCTCATCAACAAAAATTATCAATAGCCTGGATAATGGTTATTACTACAATCCTCCTGATAGCTGTGACACACTGGGGCAGGTATTTGTCATTTATGAGGCATTTGTCCTGCTCTCCCCAATCTACACAGCTGTGAAGCTAATTGCACTCACTTTTTATCTACATTTCAAAAAGTCTTAGCACGGGTGTTCAAAGCTGCAAAACTGCTCACTCTTACTCAACTTTACTCCTTCTTATTTCTATTTCTGCTCCAGTTTGAATTTCTCACACGTTAGTTTTTACAGAGTCCTCAGAAGTAAAAACACAGAATCTCCTCTTCACAGAAGAGACTGAGTCTGAATCTGTCTGTGATAATGTAATGCCCCCAAACCACATCCAGTACACTCAAATACAACTCATAATCTATCTTGCATCTTCATAATACAATAAATGACACAGTATTACTGCAAGGAAACAACCCACAACCATTTCTAAATTGTTTAAACTAGCAAATGCTTCTGTAGGAGGCTTAAAACGTTACTTATAGCTAACTGATGTCCAATTTACTGCTGCAAAATTCAAGCATTTTGCAAAATCTCATTTATCCATTAAAATTTAAAATATATCCTCTCAAGTCCAGATTTGAATATATCAATGTTTATCTTTAAAATTTCAAACTAGCTGCTGCAGTGGTCAAAGCTACTTGAACTGTAGCAAATACAGGTAAGAAACTGTCAACTTGGGTTAAATCACAGAAAAAAAAACCCAAACAAACATGTGCACACAGAAGGGACCCTGCTGTGCAGACACACTAAATTAGATGTGTTCCAGATTCTACCCTTATTAAAGCAGGTACAATGATAATAAATGCAACCCACTGCAGGGCTTCACACACCATTTTTATAGAAAGGAAAACAACAACTGCCAATCACAGCATGCTCATCTTAAATGTGAGGGTTTAAACCTCAGGTGACCGTGGCTGGCACATTAGGTTTCAGCTCCAGTCTATCAATAAACATAATTACCTTTTTCTTTCACCATGGCAAACAATTTTTCTTCTTAGTGGAAGCAGCAAGAATTAGCTGAAGTAATTTAAACACAATCTCTTTTCCAGCAGTGTTTGGCTGAGATGGATTTAAAAAAAAAGAAAAAAAAAGAGGAAGAAAAGAAAATAAAGAAAAAAGGCAGCTTATTCCAGATAATAATCTTTCCTACAAGGTCTGATCAGGTCTGATTGCTCATCACTGTCTCTTTCCTTCTGGTTCCTCTGCTCTTTTCCCAGCGTGGTGTTTTGCTGTGCTAAAGGCAGCTCATCCTGCCTGTGGCTCCTGCCCTGTGCTGGGAGCTCCAGCTGCCCTGGCAGCCAGGGCTGCATTCCAGAGCTCTGCTTTCCATCCCCACACCACCCTGCATCCATCTCCCTGTTTTCCATCCATCCATTCCCTGCTCTCCATCCCCACACCACCCTGCATCCATCCATTCCCTGTTTTCCATCCCCAAACCACCCTGCATCCATCCATTCCCTGTTTTCCATCCCCAAACCACCCTGCATCCATCCATTCCCTGTTTTCCATCCCCACACCACCCTGCATTCATCCATTCCCTGTTTTCCAGCCCCACACCACCCTGCATCCATCCATTCCCTGCTCTCCATCCCCACACCACCCTGCATCCATCCATTCCCTGTTTTCCAGCCCCACACCACCCTGCATCCATCCATTCCCTGTTTTCCAGCCCCACACCACCCTGCATCCATCCATTCCCTGTTTTCCATCCCCACACCACCCTGCATTCATCCATTCCCTGTTTTCCAGCCCCACACCACCCTGCATTCATCCATTCCCTGTTTTCCAGCCCCACACCACCCTGCATTCATCCATTCCCTGCTCTCCAGCCCCACACCACCCTGCATTCATCCATTCCCTGTTTTCCAGCCCCACACCACCCTGCATTCATCCATTCCCTGTTTTCCAGCCCCACACCACCCTGCATTCATTCCTTCCCCTCCCAGCCCAGCTCCACTGCCTCTCACTCCCAAATCAAAGGCAAGAGGCTGCCAGGGGGATGTGAGGGAGAGCAGGGGAGCTGTTCCAATGCACACACTAAGCTAAAGTGGTATTTATGAGCTTTCTGTTATTTTATTTACTCAAACTGAGCCAGATCAAGAGGGGAAACAAAGATGAGAGCACAGGCAAGTGCTGAGGCAGGCTGCAGCACAGTGGCTTTTCCATGGTGAGCACTTTATCCACTCCTGGATTTAGCTTTAAAGCAATTATGAGAGCACAAAACATGCTAATAAGAGGTCTCTCAATACTTACTGTTACTTAGAGTAACACACAGCCTGTGTAAAACGGGAATACCTATCTATCCTCTACTTCAAACAACAATAAAAATAATAAAAATGGAAATTGTCACTGCTCAGTGAGCAGCTGGGTTCTGCAGCCAGAAGTGCTATACAAATGTTTGCTGGGGGTCAAAGTAAGTGCTGGATTCTGGAATACCAAATAAATGGAAACAATAACTCTTCCTGAGTTATTCCTTTGCAGATGATAGCCACAGGTACTCATGGAACTAAGACAGAAGGGTACTGAAACAGCATCACTGAGACAGGAATTTCACTGCCCAACATGTCCCCAACAAGACAAAGCACCAGTGTAGAATCTGGGCCTCAAACTGACCTCCCAATTTATGGCTTTCCAGGCACTAAACTCTACTGAGAAAGGACTGGTCAGTAAACTGATGCTGAAAAGCAAACAAACCAACCCTTTAGAATATTGTCAAGTCTCATCATCATATACCAATGTTCTGCTTTCTATTAAAAGATGCACGTCAGAGTCAGGGGAAACAAAGCTTTTCTTTTGCAAGCAAACTTTTATTCACAGTTATGAAGAAAAGATTGGAAATATGACTAATCAAAATCCCGAATAGCCCTTAAAAGCTACTTCTATTTTTTAAATACATATATAGTGTCAGCATCAAGATTTTGGAGAGCCTCTAACACTACTACTATTACTTAGTTCCTCATTTTATCTAGCTACCAGTGAATTCCCCAAAATAAACCTATGGCATTTATGCCTTTGCCTAGAGAGTAAATTTTATATCTGTGGTTTAAAGGCAGAGAAAATAGCAAATGGAAATGAACTGACTTGTCAAAGACAGAGGTGATCTCAGTGGCAAAGAACTGGGTCAAATATAAGATATTCTGGGCTAAATTATGGACAGATTCACGGAGCAAAAGCTTCAACCTGATCACAGCTCACTGCAAAATATGCTTTATGTTACATGATAGAAGTGAAATTACATTCATACTGCACCCTACATTTACACTGCTCACACCTCCACAAGGGAATTCCTTCTCCATGCTACTCAACGTAGGGAGAGAGACATTAATGTAAAGAAACAAGCTGTAGGCATCAGCCAGACAGAGCAGCAGATGGCTGATACCTGCTGGAGAAAAATCAGACCACGCACACAGCGTTAAAAATATTTGCAGTAAATAAATTCTAGATGTTTTGTATAAATGCCACCCAGAACAAAGGCAATGAAATAAACAAGCCAGTCTGCCTCGCCCAGAAGGTATCTCTTATTCAGTGACATTCTTTAATAAATAAATCTCTGAGAGAGAGAGAGAGAGAGAGATACAGGCACAAGCATGGAAAAAAATAGTTATTCTATTCCAACAAATGGAGGCTGGCTTTCTATTGTTAGCAGTGCAATGTGTAAGAGCAGCACAGCACAGGCAGCCTGACATTCCTGCTTCCATGACTCAGTGTGCTGCTATTAATAGCATCCAAGGCTGGGGAGCTGGGCTGAACCCCACCAACAGGGAGGCACAAAGCACTGTGTCACATTTCTGACACATCAGAGATGTCAGCCTGTAACTCAACCTGGCCGTGCTCTTTTTCAGGCTGCATTTTGTAAACAGTTCGGGGACAGCCTCCTGAAAGGGGCACATCTGACCTTCATTCATAAATATTTGATTTGATGTGCAGAGCTCAGCCTATGGACACACACCCATGATGTGTGTTAACCCCTTCCTGGAATTCTCAAAAGGCTGGCAGGGATGATCATTCATTTTTTTTGTTCCAGCAAGCTGCTGACACAGAAGCTGCTTGTTGGTATGTGGACTTTCTGTTCTCTGAGTACATTCCTCCATTTTTCACATGTGCTAGAGATTAGCACTGCTGCATCTCACATTGCTCAGCCATGGCAGACTACAGCAGCATGGACATGAAATGCAATTTAAAAATACAAGCTGCAGTAAATTATGCTGGAGTAAATTGTGATCTACTCCAGAATAAAGACAGATAAAGAGCAGACATTAGTATTGTAAATAAAATCTCTTTACAACAGGATGGTTTTTTGTTTTAATCTCATTGTTCTAAGTCAAGGCTAAAATTTTGACCTCGCTGTACAACTCAGAATTGACTCAGATATCCTAAACCAGAAAGGAAAAAGGAGTAGATAGCATTCTAGCAACAATCCCTTGGCACTTATTGTTATTTAGGAGTACCTATTTGAAAGGAAAGCAAAATGACTCTTTTTCTTTAAATACCTTTAGCACTGTACAAACTAAATAAAGTCTTCCTTGGGCACAGTGTGGGTGGAAGAGTCCCAAAGAGTACACTATAGCTAAACAACGTGCTCATGTTGTTGTTATTTTCTGGTGAAAAATATCTTGTGCATTCAGCAAGAGGCATAAGAGTGATACTGAGATCACTCCACAAGGAGAAAGAGTTAATCTAGTTAGTTTTACTATTTCTTGTACCCTGATAATATTGAAAAAGTATGAGTAAGCTACTAAGAAGTTTAGCTATAATTTAAGGTTTGTTATTCTCATTTTAAAAGCTGGTGTTCATATTTTTATCTTGCACTCATTCTTCGCAGATGAGATCATGGCTTAGAAGTATCAGCATACCGTTTTTGTTCAATTTCTTCAAAACTGAACTGATATCTCTTGTTCATAAAGAAATGAGGGGAAAAGGCAGGTAGAAAACAGAAAAAGAAAAGGGGGAAGTTGTTCCACTAAATAATAATATCCAGGAAAATATCATCTGTTTAGTGTCTTGCTTCCAGCAAAGAGCCTGGAACAAAGTTTTGACAGGAAAGGCTGCCCCAGGCTTCCACCTTAACCACTGTCCAACCGAGGTGAGTTGAGAGCCATCACTTCTGTGAAGTCTCAGTTACAGCATTTTCCAAAATGCTCCCTTCTCCAGGAAGGACATGCCACTCTCTCGTGACCTGCTCTGTTATCCTGACTCTCCCATGCCTGCTCAGACAAAACCAAGAATGGCAATTTGGGATTTCTTCCAAAAGCCCCGTGACCCAGCAGCGGTCCCAGTGCCCTGATGGGCAAGCCTACACTTCCCATTTCAGGATTCCCAAAAGCTATATATTAACCATTTCCTGGCTCTGTTTCTCCTGAGCTCACCCTCCCTCAGCAACCTGGTGTCTCTCCTTCAGCCACTTGGACATCTGGCCCATCTTCCATCTTCTGGAATCAGCTCCAGCAGCAGAGCTCCTGAAGGGCTGCAGCAAAGAACCAGCCAGGCAACTGACTGGGAAAGCCAAAGGTGCTGCTGGAGCTTTTCAGGCTCACCAGAACCAGTGAGCAGAATTCAGGCTGTACCTGGCAGAACTGGACCCCACACCAGGTGTGCCCCAGCTCTTCCAAGCCTACAGGTATTGCTATTTTGTGAGTGATCCCTGAGCCTTTCCAACCCTGCACACAGGGTAACAACTCCATCCTGCAGCTTGTGCAATGGTCTGAGGCTGCCAGGCCATCCCCAGCACACTGCCCTGTGGGAACCAGCAGGAATTAAGGAGCTGTGAAGGCCCCACATATTGACCTCCCCACCACAGACCCTCTGGGCTGACCTATCACAAGTCCAGAGGAGCAGACACAGACCCACCAGGGAGGAATCTCAGCACATACTGTGGTCCTGCCATCCTACACCTTGGGATCACATTTATTTATCCCTATTGATAATATTGATCTTCAAGCAAACAATGCCTGAGGGCTGCATTTTAACCTCTTCCTTTCTGCTGTGCTGGGCTTTGCCCTGTACCTGTGTCATGCCACTTTCAACATGATCAGTCTGAAATGCTGCTGTTTGAAATCACATGCCATCTTTCTTTCAGAGTAAACAAATTGAAAATTTAGCAAATACATCAATCACTTGATTCAGTAAAATGCATACTGTAATCATTCTGATCTGGCAGGATTTGGAATTTTAGTGCTTTTTTTAGAAACAGAATAATTTCATATTCTTTCAAATTGGACTCCTAGGGAATAAAACATTTGTGAGGTTTTGATCTATTAAGACATGTAGATCTCTTAAAGCAAAATCTGATTTTCTGAGATTCTTGAAAGCAGGACTTTTTTTAGTACACTATTACTCAATAGTCTGCAAAATAAAGTCTGATCTGCTGCAAAACAAAATAAGAAACAAGTACACTTGGCTTTGTTCGAAATATTAAGAAGCTTAACACACACATGCTTATGTAAAAAAGCACCTGAAACCATCAGATTATCTTAAGAAACAGATGAGAAAAGATGGTTACATTATACTTCTTTGCCAGTATATACAATATAATATACTCCAAAAATATACGAGCTCACTAATGGGTAAATCTTCTGGCTGCAGGTATGTACAAACATTTATCTCTGAACATATATTTATGTTATTGATGTAACAACTGGCCTCCAAACAGCTTATGCTATTGCTAATCCTTGGAAAGGAGATCATGCTTTCTTCACACCTGTGTGACCTTCACAGTATGCACATGTATTTGGCACTAAATTGAGATGTGGTACAATAATAGAAGTACAGACAGTGCTTTAAACTTTGTATTTTTTTAAACTACCATATAAAATCTCCACTATTCACCTGCTGTAAACTGAATTTACTGAGCTAATTCGTGAACACAAGCAATACTGTTGCTGATAAAAACATAATAACCTTCACTGCCAGTCACCACAGTGAATGCTGAAAATTGCACAAAGGCAGGAATCCCCACCAGGAAAGCACACTTGCAAGTGTCATCCTTTACTGTGCATGCCTAAGGTTAAGGAGATTTGATATTGAAAATCCACTTCAGAATTGGATTAACTGTGCAGAATAAACCCCACCGCCTGTCTTGGGAGTTTTTGGCTCAGTGAAATCAGCAGGAATGCTGTAAAGACTCTCTGGTCTAAAGAACTTCTCCCTGAGAGGTCCATGCAACACCAGATTGAAGCAGCTCCCTGCCAATCTGTTAATTTGCAGAGTAAAGCAACAAGTTCTTTGTTTTGCAGTGGTGGGAGATGTGACAGCCTCTCCACCAAGAACTCACCTTTAGTGTGTGCCTCAACAATAAAACACCCAGAAAAGCATTCCACAAGTCCATGGTGCCTGGGGATGAGGCAACCCACCATGTGGGCACTGGATACAAACCACCCTTAGATCAGACTGGACTATTTAATTGTCACTGTGCCAAATGACAAATTCCTCCTCTTCTGATTCCACACTAAACTATAAACAGGACTCTTGAAAGAGGCACCTAAATCTGTCCTGCAAATATATCTCTCCCAACAAGTATTGCCACTCCAGTGTCCTATCAAATGAACCACAGAGGACCTCAAAGAAAGCTAAAAAGATGCTTTATACAATTTGGCTATGTAGTGTAATATTAATATATTCAAACAAGATTTTACAGCAAATAAATTTTTATCACCTTACTCCAACTTCTGGAATTTTTCTTTTTGTGGTTGTGATTTTATCTGCTAGCTAGGGAGGTCACTTGTTTCAGCATGAACACTTTTACATATTTGAACCTTTCTCTTAAATCATTTGCTGCCATTTCAATAGTAGGATCATCATAAAATATTAAGCAGACATAAACCAAATTGAAGTTGGAATAGCTGATTCCAACTTGTGCACTGACTGGAATTTCTAAAAGGTAACTATAAAAGCTATAAAAGCTGTTTTGCTGCTGCTCCATAGGAAAGAGTCACATATTTGAAATCATTCTTCTTCTTCTGAAAGAAGAGTTTGCCAACTTAAAAAAGAAACAATATGGTACATCTTCCAAGTACTGATGTATACTGATAAGCTAATTTGGTTTGTGTTTTTTGCATTTTACAGTTTAATGTTTCTATGTTTATATTGAAAACTCCACACACAGCTGCACCATCTATAATTCACACAGTAACAAACTAATGACGAGCATCCCCTGGTACCACGTGTTTCTGCATCCCACCATGAAGATTCACTCTTTAAAGGAAAGTAACCAAAAACAAGCTATCAAAAGCAGGATAATGCAAAAACTGTAATCACAATCACCCATTCTAACACTGTCTTCTTTCCCTCTCAGCTGCCCTGTGTCTGCATGACCTGGGTGAAGAACATTCCTGGTTCCCTTTCCTCCTTTCTCCTCCCATCAACTGTTTCATCACAGAGATTTACCAAGTACCCCAAGCTAAGAGCCACTTCTAAGGTCCCCATATACAAAAGTCTGTCTAGTGATTCCCCCACCTCACAGGCATAGAGGAGGAGAAGCCAACAGCCATTAGTATCCATCTTCTCCTTCCCTGAGCATGAGGGATGGATGGGAGTGGATGAACACCCATCCTCACAAAACAAACCCCTCTCTCAAACTTCTCCACATCTCTAGGTACTTTAACCCTTTAATCCACCACCTAAGCATAACTAACTTCCTCAATGGAGGACAAAACATTGCCTCTCAGCTAATCGACCTTTCCTGATACAAAATACTAGGCCCAGAAGGACCAGCCAACCTACAAGTAATAGCAACCAAAACTAGCAACCAAAACCTTCACTCCAGCCTAATCAGAGCCTACCTAGGATCATTCACCCTATCCATTCTCATCATCCTCATATCCACACACAGAAACAACCAATGGCCCTCAATCTTTGTAAAAACCACCAAATCCTGAAAATCATCAATGATGCCTTGATTCCCAGCAAGGGAAGCTGGACACCAATTCCCTCTCTCAGTGCCATTCCACTCCACCCATGCTGCAAAGTCAAAGCTGCAGTGAGTGAGAATGGCCATTTCCTCTGCCCTGCTCTCTGCCCAGAAATTTCCCCACTATTTCACCTTCTGGATAAGCAGAGCAAGCCCAAGGAACAGCTGTCAGATGAGAAGGAACAGCAATTTCTACCTCTCTTTTCCCCGCCCCAGTGCCACCAGTGTTTTATCCAGTCGGAAAGCCCAGAACCTCTCCAGCTGGGAAGCAGCTTCCATTTCAGATTGACCTGAATCCGTCCTGCCTGCAGGAGGCTGTGCTGTCTGTGAGCACCACAGGAGGAGGGCACCCACTCTGCTGCCCCTCGCAGCTCTGGGGCAGCCAGCCCTGCTGCAGCCCTGCCCAGGAAGGGGGCGGCATTTCTCTCGGGGTGTTTGATTAAAATACCAAGGTTATGCAACTGCAGATGACGGACACGAGCGAGGAAGTCTCCATCAGGTACAGAACAAAAGCAGGGCTCCCTGTAAACAGCGCTGGGGGGAAGTAGCCAAAATGTGCCCTTTCCAGCCAGAGCAGCCCTTGGCATTATGGAGTCACAGAGAAGCAATAAATACAAATTTTTTGCAATATCACTGAACAATCTTCACAGTGCTGCTATTGCCTATTTACATACCATAGAGGAAACCACAATATTTTCATTGTTTCTTTGAATTTACAGCTGATTTAGCTCATATTCCTTGCTAGCGCTGACCAACAGTAGGAACTGCAATTTTGTTCTTGTTTATTGGATTACAGATAACAAAGAATTTAGGAGAAGGAGCAGTGAACCCTACAGTGGAATTCAGTTGCTCTAAATGATGCTACCTTAATGCAGATTAATGCTAAACCACTGATTTACTACTAAACCAATTAGCTTAGATTGATCCGAACATTGACAACCACTTGCCAGAATTCTGAAACAGGAAGCCAAGGGCTACAAAGCCATTAACTGTTCTAATATTTTAAATAAAAATGTGTCAGTGATTAAATTGCAATAGAGAAATTGAAAATGGCCAAAGGATGAAGAAGAGATCCTAACTCATTACTTCTTTGTTTCACACTTTATTAAAAACCAAAAAAAATCAATCTAACTCTTCATACTTTGAGAACTAAAGATTATTAAGAGCTAACACAGATGGAGTTTCAGCTATATTTCTTACTCAGTATTTTTCACAAGGATACTTCTCTGTGCTTCTCAGGACAATGCACAATACATCTCCATTTGAGAACTCCTTACTCAGCTGAAGATTGTCTAAATCACTCAGTTATCACCACTCTTCTAGATTTAGCAAATCTAATTCCATTAATCTTTTCTCACAAATCTTTTTTCCCCTCATGTTTTATCAGTATCTTTCAAAAATACAATGTCCAAACCTAGAGACAGTAGCCAGCAGAGTCCTCTTGAGTAATAGGAACAGAGAAAAATTATTCAATTGCTGTATGTATCTCCTGTTAACACATCCCAGAAAAACAATAGCAGCAGTATTATACAGTCAATCTATATTTACCTATAGTTATCTATATATTAACTTATATTAACTGTATGTTATAGTTAATCTATGTTATGGTAAGTTTAATTATTCTCCATGTGCTTTTCAGGATCAGTGTGTATTAGTTCCTACTTCTTATCTGTGCAAGTCCACACGTCACACTTCTAGACAGTGAAATTCAGCTGCATAATTTCAAACCATATAGCTGACTTATCAGGACTATTCTGAATTACAACACTGTTCTGCAGAAAAATTAAATACTGTTTCTAAACTTGGATTACCACAAATTTTAAAAGCAGTCTCCCTGTTAAATCATTAAAAAAATATAGAGGGACTGAGGCCAGGAGAGATTGCTCACTTGAAGGAATCAATCTGAAAAGCTATCAAAAAGAAGATTTACCTTCTCTGAAGGACAGCAGCAGTCTGATCAGCACCTCTCAGCATCTAAGGAGTAGCATCTATTACAGTGCCAACAGAACCTGGATTTTCCTCTCTCATATCACTGCTTGCCACTTTTAAGATCGCTTAGAATTTGAGACTGGACACTGGACAAGTTCACACAGCACCATTAAAATCCTATGGCCATAGGGCACATCAAGTATCCATTCTGTGGGGAGCTACTAGGAACACATTAGCAGGGAGGACCCAAGATTAAAACAGGAATTCTTTTTTTTTTTTTCGATTTTTCCTTCTTTCTTTCCAAATAACAGCAGGGATTGGTGTTAAACAAACTGCAGCCTTTGGGGTGATCTTGGGCACTTCTTGGTACTAAGAATGGAAAATGGGATATAAAGAGTTTGTTTCCCTAACTGGGGGCTCTACCTTTCTTGCCACAGCACAGCAAGAAAAGCTTAGTAATGCAAAGAAGCTGATGTGTGGGAACTCAGATGTAGAACTGTTTTATGCTGCAGCTTGTATTTTACCATTGAGCTTTTAATTTCAAATCTGCAAAGCCCATTCCTGCCTAGAACACTCTATCTCTGTGTCTTCCCTCACATCACCATGTTGATCTCTTGGACTCCTCTCTCTGCAAACATACAGACAGAAAAATCAGACCTTCTTTTCCCCATTTCATTTCTCATAGAATAGAAGTGAATAGACTATTTCAGTTGGAAGGAATCTACAATTAATAATCTAATTCAGCTGCCTGGCCAGCTCAGGGCTGACGGAGTTATGAACGGCACTGTCCATGCCTCAAACACTGACAGGCTTTGGGGATCAACAACATCCCTAGGAAGCAGTGTTTGACCATGCTCCAGTAAAGAAATCCTTCCTAATGTCCAGCCTAAACCTTCCCTGGCACAGCTTTGAACCATCTCCACATGTTCTGTTGAAGCCCATAGCAGTGGCCCCAGCCTGTCCAGAACCCTCTGCAGAGCCTTCCTGCCCTGCAGCAGATCAGCACTCCCACCCAGCCTGGTGTTGTCAGAGACCTGCTTGAGGATGCACTCACTCCTCTCATCCAGATCATCAGTAAAGTTATTAAAAAGGACTGGGCCCAGTACTGAGCCCTTGGGAACACCACTCGTGACCATCCTCCAACTAAATTCCAGTCCATTTTCCACCACTGGTTAGTCTCAGCCACCCAGCCAGATCTTTCACATGAAGACTAAATGGGATCTTGGTGCTTCATAAATTTTCCTCCACCAGTCCAATTTACTTCCTGTCTCATCACCAGACTGTTTCCATGCTCCCTACATTTCCCCCCATGCCTTTCTCATCCTCTTAGATTGCTTCTTTCTTTACATCCAGCTGATGCAAGAGAGGCAGCCATTCTCACCAGTGATGCTTTAAATAAATATGGTTACATAAAGAGGCACTAACCTCCCACAAGAGGTTGGTTAGGTAATGTGCTGTGTGTCTCCTTCCCCTCAGGTGTGCACTGTCACAGCCAGAGCCACCCCTCTGCAAGGCTGCACAAGGTGTCATTGGTGCAAGTGACAGGTGATAGTATCTTATATGAGAAGTAGCATCACACAGTTCCAAGACCATTTTCTCTTCAAAATTCCAGTGCTCTTTTGCAACCAACTTTCAGGTTTTGCTAATCCTCAAAATCAGACATTTTCCCAGAGACTCCTTTGTATCAGGGTCTGGCCCCAGAGCATCAAAGCCATGTGCTGAACCAGCCCTGCTAGGGTAAGACAGATTTTGTTGCAGCAATCTCTCTCACAGGAAGCATCCTTAGAGCTCCTCTGGACACAGAAAGGAAGGTGGATCACAATTCCTTGGCAAAATGAACTCAAGAGAAATGCAGAATGAAGGTCCTTTCAGGGATTCAAGGCCATTTTTGAACTCCTTTCTTTCAAGTTTTCTTCAACTTTTAGAGTGCTCTTAACTGTCAGTATGATGCCACCATTTAACTTTGTAAGACATGTTTAACCTCCCACATTCCCATTATGAAGGGGATGGAATTTCAGGATGCAAGAGCTAAGTAAAAGCAAGTCATGGTTAAATGTATGAGACTCCAAAGGCTCACCTGAATACTAAATAGCTCTGCACCTGTTGATCATTCTTGACCTTCCAAAAACCTAAAATATGGGCCTTTCCCATATGTTTATGGGATATGTTTATGATTCCACTTATGATCAGCAAGGAAAATAATTACTGAGTCTCCAAATGCTTTGAACAGTGTAATTTCTAATCTCTGTTTGCAATGCCAAATAGAGACAGCAAACTGCCCTTCAGCAGGGTTTATAAGCTGCTAAATCTTGTAGTACTTCAGGGACCATAATCCCCAAGCAGCACATGGCCTAAGAGACAGACCTACATGTTTCCCATCTTAAAGTCACATACAGCACTCACCCCCAGGCTGTTTTCAAAAGGCATTCCACTGATTTTTATTCTAAGTGGGTGAGATTCTGGTTCCAATTGTTGTAATTGAAGTAAAGCTGAGGCACCAGACACCCTTCAGCCTTTCAGTTAGCATTATATCTGGCACTGGAAAGCAGGAGCACAATTCCCACCCTATTGAATAGCAGCTCCCATACTGGAGGGTGAAAGGAGAAAATCCATAGTGGTTATTTGCATTATCTATTGCAGAATAATGCTAAACCTGTCCCACTATCTTTGTGATTGCTCACACATGAGTAAGGAGCTGCAAAATTGCAGATTTCCAGATTGATTTAAGCCCCATACAAGTTAGGAGACAGGTCCCAGCCTGCTATGATGGCAAGAATTTTGCTGGAGTCCTGCATGGATTGATCATATAGCTGGTCACTGTTCATCCAAATAATTGTCAGTTCTAAATTGTGATTTATAAAAATGCTGAATTGTTATGTAGATTTTTTCTCTCTAGAATACCAATGGGAAACACTGGGGGGGCTGGCAGGGCAGAATGGTATTTGTATTTTCCCAGCTCACAGCTACATTATACATTTGCCCCATGTTTTAGCATTGCTTTTATTGAAATGTTAATTTTAAAATAATTGATTACTCAGAAGCAGTAACTGTCTGCAACAGCATATGGGTTTGGGACAGTTCTCTTACAAGCTGAATAGCAAAAAGCAATTTGCACAGAAGAAAAAGTGTCATACACCAAAGTAGATCTTTGAAAAATATTTTCCTACCAAATACAGTCACTCAGTATTAACATTTTGAGGAGCTGGACAGAGTGACAAGCACATAGCAGCTTTCTTCATCTGCTTAGTATAGACAAAATTCCAGCACATAAGCAGTTTGGGTTATCAAAACTGAAATCCATAAAGCAAGTCCTAGAAGATAAAATCTTTTAAATTTATCTGGAGATTAACATTTACAGCAAATTTCTCATTCACAGACAGGAGTTTCCAGGAAACTTTTTTTTTTAAATTTGTAATGGACTGTAAGAAGCCAGTTAAGCTGATGAATTCCAGATCTAAGTTCACCCACCACTAACAGTTCTACTAATGTTCAATATTAATTAAAATACAAACCAAATTTTAGAAACTACGGGGAGGAACAAAGAGCATAATTATACCTCTTTGCATATATCCACATTATGCTACATCATGAACACAGTTTATTACCCAATTTTTCAAGAATTATGGTAGAATTAGGAAAATAAATGTGAAAGGATAATCAAAGGCATGGACTGGCTCCTGCACAAAGAGCACCTAAATAAGTTAGGACTTCTTATCATAAAATGGAAAAGGAGGCACCTGGATAAAAGATGCCACAGAAGCCTAATAAATGACAAGGAGGTGACTACAGAAGGACTTCTAATCACTTCTTCCAACTCAAGAATGAAGCAGTTTCAATTAATACTCCTTGGCAATAGGTTAAAAACAAGCAGAAGGGAACACAGTTTCACAAATGCCATAGGAAAGCTCTGAACACACTGCTAACAGGATGCTGTGCTTTCAAAAGATGTTTTTTAGCTTCAATACTTCTGAAGAGGCCCCTGCTTTTTCCCAGGATTGACATACAGAGAGAGCTGTACCCATATCCACCAATACTTCCAGATTCTAACTTGGCATTTTATTCTTCTTTCCCTCAGTGATGGAAGTATTTCTCCACACCTGAACACACTTTCTGTCAATATCTTGCTGCTACACAAAACACAACTGTAAAGCAATCAGCCTATTCACCAACCAAAATCCAAGACCTGGCAGCAGTCCTCACTTACCCAGATGCTCAGGAGAGTCACAGAGCTGCTCACACAAGTAGTAGTCATCTGGATTCAAGTAGGGCAGTTGCTTCAGCAAGCTCTGCTTGGGAATGAGGTACAAGACCTCTGCAATATCCCCATCCTCAATTATCGACATCCTTCTGACTGAATTTCGAAATTTCACTTTTTCCAGCACCAGTTCTTCACCTGAGCCACACAGCTTCCCAAAGCTGTTTAAGATGGGGAAAGATGGCATTTCTGTTCAGAAGCAGCTAAGGAAAGCAACCTGTAGTGCATGCAGTCAGTCCCACGGCACACTGCCCTTTCCAATCCTTCTCTTTTTCTCTTATCCACCAAAGGAGATTAAGGAAGATATATTTTTAGTGATTATCTTCAAGAGATTAGAACAGTATGCTTGATCAGGTGGTTGCCATCTAAAACTATTGTAATCAGTTGAAACTCATCCCTGCAAATGCAAAAATCACAAACAAACCCAAAAAGAGTATCTGAAAATCAGATTAATATTCGGGACAATAGAAAGAACGTAACTGAGTTACATAAGAGGATTAGTTTAAAATCAAAAAACCTTGCTGTGTCAAAAATCTTATTATAGAATCATCATCATCATCATAAGCTACAAATGCACATCTGTGCATTTAATCTAGCATGGCTCCCCTCCATGCCAGGTCTGTCAGTGTGCTGTGGAGAAAAGGCTGTAGCAAAGATGGAGCACGTTGGTCCTTCTTTTTTAGGAACGTACAAGCACTGGCTGGCACTACTTCATAAGCAGATTTCTTTAGAGAAATCCTTTCTGCAGCTTTCACTGCTTCTTGCAAACAAAAGCACTTAAGCTTTTCCCTAACCATGAAGGATTGGTTTGCTTCTGCTCTTCCTCTGCATCTTCCTGTGTAGCTGACAGCAGAGGCTTTGCAGACACTGTGCCAACCCCTCCTGCTTCACCTACAAGGAGTATTTACATTAATCCAATTCCAGTGACTTGCTAATCTAATCATCTAATGAATATTTCTCCCTGGGTAAAGGCAGAGTTAATCATCAACAGGGCACTGGAAAGTCACAGGAAATTCCAAAGTGAGAGAGATAAAAACCCCCCCAAACTAACAACATTCATCATCTGTAAGAGAAAGTTACAGGTAGACCCCAGACCTGGACATGCTCAGAGGGAACTTCAGACTCTCTACTCAGTGAAAGGCACAGAGACAACTGTGCAACCAGTGTCTGGCCCAGAGTTTCAACTCCCCTTAACACAGAGAAGTTAGCTGCAGCTGCAAAATGACCTCATGTAATCATTGCACTGCTTCCAGTAAGGCTTTTTCTAAATTAGAAGGTGACAAAAACTCTACCAGTAGGCTTGCTGAGCACAGTGAGAAACTGTCACTTAATTCTCCCTCAAAACTCAGAGCTCAAGTACTAACTCCAGATGGGGATAGGCTTTGAAGAGAAGACTGCTTTATCTACTATTTTGAAGAGAAAATACCATCTCATAAATCCGGACTTTGATAATCTATTATTACACATATCTTATGAGGTCAATTACTTTCTATTTTTCAAGTGGTATGACTTTTTTATTATCTTGAAAACAAGTGTGCAATTTCAGTTCTCCTTAAACGACCATGCTCCTGGATTTTCTCATCAATGGAGAACATGGTAGGACAAGCCAGAATAAATCTGTATTAATTTTAATGGGGTGATGCCAATGTCTATTTGAGGAAGAGCAACTCCAGTTCTGCCTTAGAGTATCAGATCAGAGATCTCAGCAAATGCCATGTTTTAAGCATTCTTCAGAAGAAATGAAGCTTTGCAGTTTTTCATTCTCTCAACCTACTGACCTGCACTCCACAGCCCCTCCGTGGCAGAGGCAGCTCTGAAAATCCAAAGGCTTTGACCAGTGAGGGTGGATCTCCATTCAGAGCCTAAAGCAGAGGCATGACTCACAGGAGGGGCAGGATGAGCCAATCAAGGATCCCTCAGTCTGAGAGTGCCATTTGCTGCTGGGTAATGGGTGAAGGATGTTGACACCTGATGACAGCAGCGCCAACCATCTGACATCACCCAGCCCCAGTGACACTGAGTCAGGGCGGACTCTGCCCTTTGAGGAGAGGCAAACACACACACATTGCCCTGACACTGCCTCTGCTGCACAAGTCAACCCTCAGAGAGCAGAAAGGTGAGCCCTGCAGGAGCTGCTCCAGCTGTGCAACACTTGCTAAAGCTTGGCTGCCTAATACCCAGAAGAGAAGTCTTTCCTCACGCTGGAGCTTGAACACACTGGTTTAAAGCTGACTTCCCATTTTCTGCTGTGCCCTTGCTGATTCCAACCTCCAGCTCTGGTCACCAAGAGTTTCATTACACCAGCTCTGGCAGGAAGAACTAAACCAGTATGACCAGTATATCCACTACAGAAGCACTCAGCCTGTGACCACTGCAGGAGAGTCTGGTGATCTATCCACCAGTGCAGCACAATCCAGTGTCCTTCCACCACCAAAACTGGTGGGGGACAATGGATCAGGATTTAGTGACCCTAACATGTCACTGCAGAAACATCCTGCTTAATTAAAAATAAGATCCTCCTTCCCCTGAGACAGATTCCTCTAAGGCTGCCCCTTTCCAGCCCTGGCTATTGCAGTCACTGTCTGAGAACTGCACCTTCAAAGATCCCATGCCAGCTTCTCACAAAGCAATATGATTTTTGGATAATTCTTTTTTTTTTTTTTAATTATAGTGTTTGTCTCCAAAAGCCTCAATGCTGTTAATATATATAATATAAAGGAACAAGCAGTAGAAATAAGCATAACAAGGCCAGGAAGCATCACAGTGGCCTCTGAGTCAGATAAAGGACTGTTTGTAGCACATCCTTGTGTCCAAGGCAAAGGACAAGGCCTCAGACAGCCTCATACAACATACTAAACATTTTTGATTCAGTCTGAATCAAAAAGACAATGTCAATCTCCTACCACTTAAGTCAAGCATTCAATTAAGTGGTATAGTTTGATTTCTGATGCTCTTGCTGTGGAGACAAGAAAAAGGCAGGAATCACAGGGGCACAACCCTGTCTTTCTGCTTTGTGAAGGAAAGGCTCAGGAATCCAGGGCGCTCAGCTCAGAACTAGTATTGAGGAAGTGTTCTCAGGCTCTGCCAAGCAGCAAAACCTGTTTAAATCACTGCCAATTCAAAGCTGTGTCTAATCCAAGAAGTCAATGCTGGGATCTCGAGCCTGCACACAGCACAGTGTGAGGTATGGGCACTTTCCAGACTGACAGTTTTCACAGGGGGCTGGCTGGATAGGAGACAGGAATTATGCAGAACAGCTACTTTAAATATTTTATCTCATTTTCAACTTTATAAATATTTTATTTATAAATATTTCCAGCTGTCTCAAGCCCATTTCTTATTCAATCCCCTCTGAATTCACCACACCAATTGGCTGCCTGGATGATAAAAATACATGCATGTTTCATATGCAACCAGGAATAGAAGCATCTCTACTATTCTCCAAGAGCAGAAGTAACAAAAAAAATTGAAGGCAATCCACAAATAAATTAAGAAACAGAATAGCCAACAGTGAATAATAGTAAAAACCAGACACCACAGGCTAAATACATAGAAGAGGAAATATCCCTCCATGTTTCAGAGAAGCACTGAGGATTAGACTTGCCCTTCAGCAGAAATGTGTAGTGCATTAATGTTGTCTTGATTTCTACTGTCATTAGAGTAAAACATCTTGCAAAAGCATTTCAGTGTGATTTTAGTCTTGCACTGAAAGCAAAAAACAGCCCAATCAGAAACTCAACAAACTGAAGTCAGTCACACCAGTTCAGCAAAGCCTAGCTGCAAAAAATAGCTGCAAAACAAAAATACAGGAAACAAGGTAAAACAAAACAAAATTTTCCTTTTCCCTCAACATGCCACTTCAGAAGGTAATACATATATTGCACAGGTAGATAGCCCCAAATAATGTTCCATGCATCCAGAGCAAGAGGATTATCAGGATTACCTTCTCCATATAAGAATTCTCAAAGATATTGAAAGGAGAGGAAAAAAGGATCTTCATCTAAATGAAAAATGAGCAAGCACTCTATCCACTTTTACCATGAAATATAGTTATCCAAGCAATAAAATAACTAAACCAACAAATGAGAGCAAACAAAAGGAAAAAAAATCAAAAATTCAAATACACACACACAAAAAAGAAGCAAAACTTGTGGTAAAATCACTCCACACATTCAGCTTTTTTGACACCCACTATTTACTAACTCACGACTGCAGGCTGATGTACAAACACTCAGTTATTTACTGAAAACTTCATCCACATAATGAAGACCAGAAAATTCACATGCACATCCTAATTTCTTTACCTAAGTGTCCGAAACAGGCAGTCATCTTCTGGGCATACTGACAGAAGCTCTTCACCCCATAGGGCTCCTCACCCAGGACCTGCTCACCCATGGCTTCAGCAAGAGCTGCCTCTCTCTGCAGAGTCAATCAACTACTGCTTGTTTAAGGCTGATAAGAGATCTTCCTCTTCCAATTTATCTCCATTAATAATTCAGGTACTACATAAAATTTGCTGAGCTTTAAAAACCGGTAGCACAAAGCTATTTTGTGGCTTTTGAAGTAATCATGTTTTAGTCCTTAAAAAGTATCTCGGCTATTTTATTCCAGTAGTTTACAGAAATTATTTTCAAATGGAAACAAAACGATGCACAAGAGGAAATTTTGTGGGGGTTATGCTCAGGGCAGAGAGACATTGAAATGTTCCCCTAGCTTAAACCCAGAAACAGAATTACCACCACTACTAAAATGTGTTATTTTGTACTGATAAGTGTTTTCACCAATGATATGGGCAGTGGGATGCAGTGCACCCAATGAGGGTGGTGAAACACAGGCTGCCCAGAGGTGGTGGATGCCCCATCCCTGGAAACATTCCAGGCCAGGGCAGACTGGGCTGTGAGCAGCCTGGTCCAGTGCAAGATGGCCCTGCCCACTGCAGAAGGGTTTGGGTCATTAATGGTGCCCCCAGCCCAACCCAGCCCATGGAATTCTGTGATTCCATGATGCTCCTGCAAGCAGGCATGCCCACTGCTATGAGAACACCACTACCTCAGCACATACTGCCAGGCCCCACTTCTCAATGCTGTCCAGCTTCTGGGCACTCAGAACCCCAGCAGAGCCCAGCTACAAACACCACTGTGTTCTCTGGAAACCTCCAGCACACTGCATTTTAGAAGCACTAAGGCACCACAGCCAGGAGCAACAGGAACAGGGTATTTTCTCACTCCCTGGAGCAGGAGGCCCATCTAATCTTGTTGTTATCCTGGCTGAGAAGAAAACACCCAAGGGCTGACTCAGCAGTCCTGCTGCCAGGCAGCTGCAGTGGCCACACATACCTGTGTCTGTTCTGCTCCTCTAAGGAAATCCACTGCCAGTCACACCAGTGGCACTGACATCTGCCTGGCTAAACACTGCAGAATGGCTTTGGCTGAACTCTCTGGGTGATCAGCAGTGAAGAACAAGTGTTCCTCACAAGCAAATATGCTCCAGGTACACTACACTTGTTTTCTGTCCTGCTTCCTCACTGAAACCATATCCACCCAGGAAAAAGCATTTAGCAGAGCTCATGTAAGTACAGCTGATGGCCACTGGTAAAGCACTGGTACTACTAAGCAGTCACTTCAAAAAGAGATCTAGATGCAAATTTTATTCACAAAAGACTGAAAAGCCTAGTTACTAATATTTAATATAACTTCCTAGTACTAGTATTTAACATTACTTCAACAGTTTACTGTCTAGAAAAGCCTAATATGTAGTTTAAAAAAGCTATGGGGCTTAGGTATCTTTTATTGTGATAAAGGCTATGAAGAACCTGCAGAGGTGGGAATTATACATCCACAGATCTCTACCAAGTTAGTTTACTGCTTTAAACCCACACAAGGTTCTCCAAGGTAAGCTGGAGGAACAGAAAGACCACAAAGCCACAAGGCTTCTCTGTACTGGCAAAAAGAAAAAAAATAGTGACTGAAAAGGGCTAAAAAGGGGTAGCTCAGGTTAAAGTGGTGTCAAAGGTAAAAGGATCTGTGTTATAACTCAGCTGAGCAGCACAATTAAGCATGAGTGTCCCATACAGGCTTCTTATCAAGCTGCCACATGACATTTTTTCCACTGCTTTTACGACTGACCTTTAAGCAATCATTAGCCAAACTCCATCAAACGCCCCTTTCTGCAGCACACACATGCAAATTCAAGAACTGCTACAAAGTCTGTCCAGCCCATGAAGTCTGTCAATGTCTGTGTGAAAGGACAGTGTCAAGTTCAGCTCTGAATAGGGTGTAGTGAATAGTTTGTATCACTGTACAAACTTCTACTCTTTGAAAAAGCACCCGGGGATCTCCGCAGGTGGCACACTGAAAATCAGACCTGTTTTATACATCAACAGCAGGATCTGCATGCACAAGCCATTCTGTTAAGCTAACTTGGAAATAAGAAAGCAAATGTTATTTTATGTGCTGGTTTCTTGGTATTCATTCCAAAACACACATGAAACATCACTTTGCCCTTTATTGTCCTGTTACAATTTGTAACCGAGAAAAAACGCAAGAGAAAACACAACTGCATTTCTATCTCAGACTTAACTAAGACCACACTGTGACAATTTCCTTTCCCAACTGATGACATTTGCAAAATCTTTCAGCTGAATTAAAGCATTGTGCTCTGCTTCCTGTTATCAACTATGTATGATAACTTCCATGGCACATGAGCCTTTGGTAACAAAAGCCCAGCTTTGCAGAGCATTGTAACGCTGGACAGGCAGCATAACAAGCTCTTGGGAATGCTTTTCCCTTTGCTCTGTGCTCAGAAACTGAATCTGACTCACTTCCCCAGTCCCCAACAGCCACCAAGTTTATCCTTCAGCAAAGCACTGAGCAGAAAGATTAAACAAACAAAAATATCCAAACAATATGCTTGAGATTACATCTAATGATCTTTTTCTTGGACAAAGAAAAAGACACCAGACATCTACCTTCATGTGAAATTATTAGCTGGGCTGAAATGGTACAAAGAAAAACAGTACATAGAAAAATCAATCAGTAAATCAAATATTGAAATGACATTAGGGAAAAAAAGCCCTAATAATGTCAGCTAGTCTACCACCTCTGGAAGCCTTAACACAGGATTTGGGAAATATGCTGCCTCTGCACTCCCACAGACTTGCTGTTCATCCCTGAGCCATTCCCTTAATCTCTTTCATTGTATTTCCCCCTATCACTTTCCCCTCACAAGGGATTTGTAACAATAGGTACATTAAAGACTGAAGTTTTCAGATCCTGTGATAATGGAAACTATAGAAGTACCACAGATAATAACAGTTGGGAGTGACTGGTCAGCATTAAAAAAGAGGTCATGTAAAGCACAGCTAAGTGCTTCTCCTTGATCATCATTACCTCCCAACTTCATTCATATTTCTCAATGATTTTCCAAGAGACTGTATTCCTTATTTAACACTAAAAGCGCTTATTTTCCACAGAAAACCAAGTTATCAAGAAAGGCAAAGAGTTAATTCTGTACATCTTCTCCCATCTGAAAATTCCATTTTTAGTTATTCCTCCCCAAACAAGCAGAATCACTGTTACTGTGGTCACTGGGAGTAAAAGGGTTAGGTTATGAAAAAGGCCTGATTCAACCAAAGGATATTTACCTTACTTTATCTATTTCAATGTTTATTTCAGAACAGTCATGGAAAAAAATATCTCTGTTCACATCTATTTTCAGACATAAAATAACAGTGTGTGCATTAATGGATCTGTCTATTGCATTATTAGATGAGATGGCTCAGCATTTTATTTCCTGGCAGCACAAGGCTAATCTATTGATCTACAATGTCAAGAACAGTGCACTATGGATTCTTACAGCAAAGCCAATCCTTTTTACTTACACATACAAAAAAAGCCAAGTGTAATTGCTGACAACTGATGCCATTTCACAGGCAAGATACAGTGAAAGCAATATGAAATATAAATACAAAAACTGCTGCACCCCCAGGACTCTGCATGATTCAACAACTCAATCCAAGCCCTTCTCTAGCCCCAATTTTATAAATAATCCCACGACTTCTGTGGGGCTGAGCTCTGTGCTTGAAGTCAAAGAGATGCCTAAGCCCCTCTAGGGAACAATTAGCCAGAAGGATCCTGGCAGAAGCTGGCAGTTCTTCAGGTCTTCAGTAGGAAGATTTTTTCCTACTCCTTAGCAATGTTTAGGTGTCTTTCATTTAAACAGAGCAAAGACTTTCAAGATTATTGTAATTCCTTTAATCATACTCTTTCCTTTACTTTTCCTTTCTTGAACTTTGACATTTTTCTTCTAGCTGAGAGAAGAAACTCCTTGTAACGTCCTCTTCACAATGCAGACTTCACAGTAACTGAGACAGAAATATGTTGGGAAGGAAAGAGATCAAAGTTGAAACCTCAGAGATCTTTCATTCCTCAGTTTATTTCCTGTACCTTTGTAAAGAGTGACGTGTTACAAGCATGACATCAAAGAAAGCACCACTCCTCTGGTTGTGTACTGAAATAAACTGGGTATCATTACAGTCTCTTCTGACATGTCACACAATTACAGAAACATACATGGTAACTTTACTAAAATGCTGAATTTGAGTAAAGAATGACACCAGAAGAAAATCTTCTCTAGACCACTGCAGGGCTTCCTGAACACGTTAGTTTAACTTTACCCATTGTCTCCTAACACTGCATCTTCTGCTGTAAATGTAGCACCAACAGACATGATCAGAAAAATGAACTATTTCTCTTGCTGCATCCAATTCCCAAATTCTCCACCATCAAGGCCATTCTCAGAGCATGGCATAACTCTAAAAGAGCTCCTGCAGTCACACTGCCCTCTTGTAGCATCAGTGAAGCTCTAAAAGAGACTCCTTCTTTGTACTATAAAGACTAATTTAAGCCCCTACCAGAAGCCAGTAGAAACTGTTTGTCAATGTCCATCACACCTAAGAATAGGAGGTTACCTTTCTATATAGTGGAAAGTATGGCACTGCTACAGGATGCCAGAAATGACATCAGATCAGTTCATCCACTGCCAACATTCCTCATAAAAGCAGCTTTAAATATGCTGTGTTGGCTAACCTTTGTTTTCTAATTAAAAAAAATCCTACTGCACTGTTGAACCCTTCCTCTTGTGGTCAGCACTATCTCCTGGTTAAATCAGCTGCACACACACACAAGTGATCAAGAGCCCTGTTAAAAATGAAGAAACTGTCAGTTAAGCAAAATTATCACTCTGTGAGCAGCCCACTGCTCTCACAGGGATCACATTCTGTGCAGGCAAAACTGAGGCAGGGACACATCTGGAAATACATTGATGGGAGAGAAAAAACCACTTGGAATCTGTTTCCATTTATTAATGGCAGGAAATAACATACAGCATATGCCAACTAGTATTTGATAAAGGGAGGTTTTAATCCCCTTGGGTATTTCATAGCTGCACAAACACTTGCTTGTATTTTGCTGATAGTTTAGTGGACTCTCCTCAAACAAGAGCTGTAACCTGGCACCACCAGGAAAAGCAGCAGGCAGGGAAACACAGCAAACTTCCAGAGCTGAGACTACACTGCAAAGGAGAAACATGCTCTTGATCTGATGACAGGTACAGCTGGGTTTGTTCTTCTCCAGGGCCACTCAACACAGGACCAGCCATTCCTGGGATATTTCCCTGACATGTACAGGGTTGTGAAGCTGTGCCTATCAAATCCTTGGAGAGTTATTCAAAGATAGCCCTAAATTCAAGAGTCTTGATCTTGCAGTGGGAGTGGAGGGCTCTCACAATCTAGCAAGCTACAGCTCTGCAAGAGGAAGTAGGAAATAAGGTCTTACAATAGTGGGAAAAATCATTCCAGTGATATCATAAATTACTGGAATGGTGAATGAGCCAAAGGGAGCACCTAGAAAGAATTGAAGACCACTATTTTGACTGCTTGACTGATATCTACCATAGTGTATTTGCAGCAATGATTTACTGCACTATTTCTTCAGCAAGAATTTCTTGATCTTATCCTTCCACTGCAAGACCAAGTGCCATAAATTAAGGTGGGGTTTTTTTAAGGTCTTAGGTGTCATAGGCTACTAAGTAAAATAATTTTTCCAGCAGCTGAACTTAAAACACAAGCGTAGGATTTAAATTAATTTTAAATTAATTGTAACTAGAACATAATATAAAGTCAAGATGGCCCTCTTTGAGGGAGGATTTCTACTGCATTCTTAGCCAACACCATGGTATTCCTGGTATTAAAAATACATTACATATTGCATCTAAACAGTTACTTCATGCCTGAATGTAACTGAATGAGATGCCTGATTCTTCAGTTTCTGCAGAATGTAAACAACTATTAATAGTACATACTAGGAGGGTGGTTGGTTTGGGTTTTTTAAGTGTAAACACTCCCTCAGCCTAGAGCAAAACTTAAGTTTCCTTTTATTTGTGTTGACGTTACCACTGTGGTATTTGTTTAATACACAGATTTACCACTGACACAAATCAATGACCAAAAGAAAAAAATCCTTTTTCTATGCAGTTCAGCTTCAAAATCCCTTCTGGTATTAACACTCTCTAGGCATCTTCAATTTTTTCAGTCAGAGTTTTGCCTTGGTTTGATTGGGAAATAGTTCTGCAATTAAGAAGAGCTAAGCAATAACAAAAATAATTAAAGAAAAGTAGGCAAACCAGCCATCCTGTCAGGTTGTGTGAATAAAAACTGATTGATGAACTTCTTTAGGCAGAACTAAGCAAAATTTTCAGATGAATCAGTTAAAACAGGTGCTGATCACAACAGCATTTATCAGTAGAAAACCTTATGTTATAAACATATGTTGTGCATATTTTCAGACTGAAACTAGTTGGCAGCTCCCAGTTATTTCCCCTTTAACTATGAATTAATTAGAAGAAAATGCACCATTTTGTAGTGGTTTTGTGATTGTTATTGAGTTTTCCCCCAAGATTTATGCTTTCTTTGAAATCCAGATCCTCACAGTACTGTTCCTGGAGTCAATTAATTGATTCTGAACAGGAAAATAAAATTCAGTTCTCCTGCTGCTTACTGGGCTATCATCAGAATGAGGTCAAGCCTTCCACCTCAAAATGGACAGCTGACAAAGAGAATCAGGGGATCATTTTTCTAGAATGAGAAAAGCCAGCTTGTGAAACTGTTTAAAAATAGAAGTCAAACTTAGCAACCTGTTTTCATTACCAACTTAAATGAAATGACAAGCAATTATCTCTCTATATATTAGATTTCAAGACAGCTTGACTCCCCTACTAACACTAGGGAAGAAAAAGTGCAAACAGCTACAGAGCAGCAGGGAGAAGGATCAATTGTCTCCTCTGTGCTTTCTCATGTGGCAATCATGAATTTATCCACTGGGACCCAGCAGAGAGAAGAGATTTCCATCCCCACCCTGGAGATCACCAGCACCAACCAAAGCAGGCAGAGGCTCAAGCAGGGTTTTCCCAGTTCTCAGAGTCTCTGGTCAGGGAGAGAGAAGCAGAGATTCAGCCTTAGCTCACCATAATGAATCCCCACAGGACCAGGGGATCACATATTCATTTGATTAAATTCACATCATGATGTGGTGTTTCCCACATCACAGCAATATCATAGAATCAGAGAAACACAGAATCATTTAGGGTGGAAAGGACCTCCAGGATCATGGAGTCCAACAGTTAACCCAGCACTAACCATGGCCCCAAGTGCCACATCTCTGAGTATACAGAAACTGCTGATTTTAACCAAATGCTATTGCATTCTACACTGTGGAGATTAATCTGTATTAAAAATAAATAAAAATAGTATTTTAAAAACAAATTAGGAAATAAATAAGGATGGAAAAAGGAATTTTGCACACCTAATTCAGCCCACATTGAGAGAATGAACAGAAATAAAACTGCTATATCTAAATCAACATTAGGTTAGGTGTTTGGCCTACAAAGACTAACTAGTAATGGATGAAAAAATACTTTTTTTCTTGTTACAGTTGGTAGAAAATTTGAGTTATATTTTTCTGTTGTTTTGTTGGGGTTTTTTAAGGTACAGGGACACTTTTCATAGAGAGGTGTACACAATTCTTTGCTAAGTCTACCTGCACATTTTTTAATCTCCAGACCCACAGAGGTAGATGATATCTGTTTTTAAGAGACAAATGCTGCATTAGACAATGCAAAGAAGACAACAGGACTTTATTTCTTCTGCCTCTAACCCCTGAAATCAAATGGGCACCCCAAGCGTTTATTTATCTGTCCAAGCATAGTAGAGAAAGCAACTACCCACACTTGAGTTCCCAAGAAAGCAAAATATATCTTTTTATACTTATGCCTCTTCCCCTTCCTTTATCTAAGACTGTGGTATAAAAAAAGGGGAATGTTTACTAAGCAAACTAAGATTTGCATGCCTCTTGGATGCAGAGAGCAACTCTGTAGCACTCACCACCGTAAAAAACTGTGCTGAATGTGCTTCAGGTGAGTCTCACCTCGTTGCAGGGTGCTACAGGTGGGTGCACAGTCATCCCTGAGCCAGGCAAAGGCAGCCCACACCTGCAAGAGGCACTGAATTCACAGCCACCCCTCCTGCCTGCTGTGCAGGGACAGCAGCAGTGACAGGTGGCTGCAGCACAGACAAGAACTTGTAGGTGTGCTCAGCCAGTAACACACAGATTGCACAAGGCTCCCTGAGGTTAAACACCAAGGAAATCTGCCCTCAAAAGCACCTCAAAAGCACCTAACGCTGACACGTTACCAGCTTTTCTTTCAAAGCATCAATTAGCAATACTCTGAACTCTTCTGCCACCTGCCACTACAGAACTCTAAAAGCTCTTTTTGCAGAACTCACCCCACAGCACCAGCATGCTGTCATCATCTTTAGCTAGAAAGTGGTAAACTTCAAAAGGCAGCAGTGAATTATCTCTTACAAAAATACACAGGGAATCAGAGCTGGATAAAAAGCCTGTTTAATTCCACTGAGCTGCGCTCTGCTCCCTCTGCTCAGACACCCATTCCAGAGGAGCAGCACACGGGTACATGCACACACTGTTCAGCCAAGTAACAAAGTCCACTGCTCATAAAGCACACCAGCCTGGGGAGGTGTTCAACTCCTAAATCAGTAAAGAAAAACAAACCAAAATAAAGAAACTGCTTTTCTTATCAGAAAGATCCCAACTTCAGTCCAACAGAAGTTCCTCAGCCTGATTTCCCTCTGTAAATCCAAGAACCAATGTCCTGTGGATGGCTTAACCTGTCATTTATCATTAGAGATTTACACAGAGCAATAGCCCAGGACAAACCTTTGCCGTTTGCAGAGCTCTGGTGTATTTCCAGTTCCATTTGTGCTCTCAGGCAGTGGTTCCTGCACCCCAAAAGCTACAGCCTCACAGAGGTGGATGGCAAGCTGCAGGAACAAGGGAGAGCCTCCAGAGGTGGCTCACTCTATGGCTCCACTCCTACTATTTCCTGGGTTGAACAGTATGAAAGGGAGTGGCCCAAGCAGAATAGGTGTGTCTGTGTTCCCAAACAGTTTAAAGGAAGAGTGAGTATTTTCCTCTAGATATTATTCCATTACTAACCGAGACCTTGGTATGCTGTCTTTCAAACACTGACATGCCTTAATGTTCTGCCCATCTCAGATCAGCTGATATTATTGATAACTTTCTTTTTCATACAAAAGGATCCTAACCAGCAGCCTTAAAGGTTGACTGCAACCAGAGGTCATTTTGTCCTGAGACTCTTTTCTGTCTGTTTTATTCTTCATCTCATCTCCACTCCACTGCCGCTGTTTTATGGCTATACTGCACCTAAACAAGGGAGGAAGAGCCTGTCAAAGAAACACTTTTACCCATTTTCACACTCACTCAGAACAGGGAAAACTGAAGTCCCAGGCATCTTCCCTCTGTTCCCACAACACCCCTCCCAGCAGAGGCAATTAGGCTGACTGTAAGTGCAGACTTCCAGGCATTTCCTTCTACGCAGTTGCACATACCCAGAGACAAACTGTTCCTGGAGCAGCTGAATTAATGAATCTTTTTGTTCTGATTGATTTGTGTCCAACATCCTCAGCACCATCGGGTTTGCCCTACCTCCTTGTTACATCCTCTTGGCAGTACCGTCCCCAGAATTACTTCCAGTTCCTTTCCATTTGTCTGCTTTCCCAGTTCCTTTCCATGTCCATTAAATCATCCCCAGAACCCTTAAGCTGTCTCCTTTAACTGCTTCAGATTCTTGCTGAATTTCTGCTCTCCCCTCCTGAGCTGCACATTCTCCTCTTCCACTCTTTCTCCCCTGTACCCATACTAATGGTTAGAACCTTCAAGTTCTGTTCCCCTGGAGGAAGGAGAGGAAAGACTGAAAGAGAAGTTGTTTAACCCTCATCCTAGGGAATTTGACTGAAAAGCAGCCAAGCACAAGGTGCAGAAACTGGCAGTTTGCAACCTGAAGCCCTCTCTAGAACACACTTACTCTCCTCTGTATTTTATTATGGACTGAGAGATGCTGCTGAAAAAAGAATCCCATTTTATCACTGAGATTTCACTTCAGATGACAAAAAATTACCACTTCTCCTCTAAACATGAATGAAAAGATCCCAGAAACATATAAAAACTTTTGGCTTCTTGGTTGGAAACTGCTCAATATGACCAAATTTTGGCCAAGTACTTTTATTCTCTCCTTCAAACATTAAATCCTGAATTTCCTGGACTCCTGACTTCATTTTTCCCACAATGAATTGTCATCTCAGCCAGCTTGTTAAAAATACAGTCATTCAGATGCACAGACAAATGTAAACACAGACACAGAACCTGGTCTCTCTACCTTTATTCTCAGCCTGACATTGTTCTCCTGTGGTTTTATAAATTTTATTTGCTGCCAAATTAAGTGGAGAGCAGGACAGGGTGTTTACTCCATTTGGACTTTAACATGCCTGACTAAAACTGAATAGCTCATCAGAAACACTGCTTTCTTTCCATCCCCATTCTTCTTTTTAATAATCAAAGCACTCCACACTTTAATTACCATTACTAATCCTCTGACGTGGTAAGCAGATACAATTATTCTTGTTCTACAGACAAAAAATTAAAGTACTATATTCCCAGGAGTGTTGACCACTAGAATTTATTTATTTTATTTACTCTGCTCCTAGATACAACTGCATGTTGTGTTTCTGTCCCAGATAAAATGATGAAAAGGAGCTCAATTGGCTCAGAAATAAGGAGGCAAGTTCCTCAAGTTCACCAGGGTGGTTTATTTTGGTAATACATTTATGTGGGGTTTTTTTAGGTGAAGAGGTGAAGAAGGAAGATGAGAATGATTCAATACAAATCTCCATTTTGTACAAGTCATCACATTCTCAGTACCTGGCTATTATTAGTACCTACAACATTAGACATCATATTCAAGACAGGTATAAATACAAGTCATCTATTTGGCTGTTTATGTGCAAAACATCACTTCTCTAACACAGATGATTGCATTTTCACTTTCATTTATGTTCAGTTCACCAATCATACCTTGCAGCTCTGTACACCTCCATCACTTCTCCTTGTTCAAGTTTGGAGTCCCAGCTCAGGACCTTCTGTTTCCTAAAGCTGAAGGTCCAGTCTCCAGGAATTTCAGAGTATTTGAAATCTGCCAGTGTGCTGCCATAAACACTGTATGTTGTTCTCATGGAAAAAAAAAAAAAAGCCACGTAAATCTTGCCAAGTGGCAAGACTTGGAAATACTGCAGTCTATTATGCTCAGCAGAGATGTTTTTGTTGGCTATTAAAGCTCAGCTGAGACTTTCTGGCTGTTAGTTCTCCAGCAATTTCACTGGATTTAGTTTATTGCATCCTACACAGTTCTCAGCTTATTGTAATTCCTACAAAGTGATTGAAATAATCAATCACTGTGCTGCAAGGGATACACTGAACGACACTGTCACCAGAAAAACAAAAAGACAAGTGTTCTCCACAACTCCATCACACAAACCAACAATCTGACTGACATTTCTTGAATTTGAAAGTTCATTTGTACAATTTTCCTTTTTTTAATCACTGTTTTTTCTCCCTGCAGTCTTCACATAACCCAAACAGAAGCTCCCACATTCATAAACTACCTACTAGCAGGGTGGTAACCTGCTAGTAGGTAGTTTATGACTAACCTACTAATCAGGAATTTTATCAGCCACTTCAGAAAACCTCAGATCCATGAATCAGCACACTCTCATGGCATCCAGTCAGAGACAGGCAAGGCATCCCAGTTTTTCCTTCAAGTTTCAAAAGAATTTCTTCCTAGATGACACTGGACCATCTTAGCTCAGCCTGCTCCCTGGAAGATTTTATCCCTGTTGAGATATTCTTTCCATACTACAGATGAGGAAAACACTGGGCAAACTGAGTGATCTTTTCAGGACAACAAATCTCTGTGCCCAGCTTAGAAACTGAATCAAGGTCTCCTGAATCCCAATCTAAAGGTCTAGCCATCACACCTCCTGTATAAAGAAAATTATTTCTTAAAAAAAAAAGAAACCCCAGAAAGAAAAAAAAAAAAACCTCAAAGACTTTAAAGGATAGCAATAAGCTCTTACCAAAGGAAATGAACTTACCTTGTTCCCCCATAGTTTATCTTATGTGTTCTCACTTCAGGTCCCATATAATGGAAAATGCCCCTGCACAGTCCCTGTGGGTGCCACAGCCTTTTCACCAGAGCCGGCTCATAAGGGACAGTGCCCAACCAACACATCACAGGAGCAAAATTACAAAGACTCTTCCTCACTATTTCAGCAAACAATTTTCCTCACAATACAGGCTGACACCCCTGATTGCTGGTAATTCTTTTCATTTACAGTTTCCAGGGGTGATTCCTCCAGATTTTTTGCCCCGTTCTTTGAAATTATTACATCAGTTTCACTGTCTCTGCCTTGCAGCAGAAACAAATTTACAATAACTTCCTCAGAGCTGGCATACCAGCAATTATTTTCAAGTGTAAATGCTTAGAACAAATATTATGCCATGTCTCCTGTGCTCCAGAAAATGAAACTTTACAGACATATAAAGTGCAGCCAAGCAAACACTCCTTTCTTGTGCATTTCTAATTGCATCCTAATTATAGCATTTTACATGCATTTATGTACCTTTCATCCTAGGGTATCCCAGAGCATTTTGTAAACTGTCACAGGGTTTTAAAAGGAAGCCTGTATTAACCCAGAGCTACTCATACCAGACATCTCCAGAACCCAGTGCAGCAGCCTGTAGATAAATTCATTATGAGAGAGATTTGGGCCAACGGCAGAACACTGAATCTCTGTGGTTAGGGAAAGACCCTCCCTCCCCCTTCAGCCATCATTTGAAATTCTTGCATATCCATTTCATTTGATGGTCTCAATGTTTTAAAAACATTAATTAACTTGTACAGTATTTTAATTAGTTAAGGCATAAACAAAGATCTAAAACCTGCAACAGGAAGTGCTTAAGGGAAAAGGCTTTAGAACCAGGGCAAATACTCAGAGATCCTTCTAGATTCTCACATTGCAGCAAAATGCTGATTTAGCTTTAGACTGCCTCCAGATCAGAGTTTAATAGCTACTAATGCACCTATTTTCCACATTTTTTTTCTAATTCCTTTTGGAATACGTCCCTGCTTTTTATTAATCTACATTCTGAAGTAGTGAGCTCCGTCCTGTATTCCAGTATGAAGAAATGCTTCCAAAAGAGCTTTTGTTCTGATTTGATTAGGTTGAGGCCAAAATACTTATATCCTTGGGGAAAATAAGAAAAAAAATTCTCTACACAGTTCTTGTGCCCAAAGATTCTACAATATTTTATCATGTCCCTCAACGCCGCTCAGTTTTACAGGTAAACAAACACAGGAGCTCATTTTTTCCAGCAAAATAATCTGAAACAAGGCTTCACATCTGCATGAAAACAAGCTGTTTATTTTTAGATGCCTAATTTTAGGCAGCTCATATTAAAAATTCCACCCGTACAGACGCCAAGTTATTTTCCGAGGTCACACATTGAGGCAGCAACAGCCCTGATGAAAAAGCCCAGGCATCCTTGTCCTCACAGTCATTATCAAAAGGCAAAGAGAAGGGGTAAACTGCACACTCCCCAACATATCCACGCAGGAAGGAAGGAGACTGAGTCAATTCTACTGGGATTTCAATCTGTGCTTGTTAGAAATACAGATATTCCAGTTGGGATGCACCGAGCTTCAAACAGTTTCTAGATTAACATGGCAGCCTCCCATTACATTTAATTCCAAGATTTACTGAACAGTTTGCAATTCCCTAAGCTAAGCTAAGTCTTTGTAAAGCCACAAAAACATGTAACCTCCCTCTGCTTTTCCAGGTTCCAAGGTAGCTTGGAAACTTGCTGATACTGATTGCTTTCCCCTGCCTTGGCTTTAATTCAGGCGCCAGGCAACGGATCACAAATGGATAACATGAAGATAAAATATTTGGCAGACAATTGAGTGTCACACGCTTTCTGTTGCCAAGAAACAAAACAGGATGTATTAGAGTTATCTCATTAATTAACTTTTCTGTAATTCTGTTTTTTATTGGCATCTTGTTGCTTAAGCAAAAGGTTTTTCTTTCAGAAGGAAAGCATGCTAAGCCTACACAGGTACTTTTAATACATCAGAGGCTGGCATTTAATTGATCTTTACAATATATAACTTTGGGCCAGATCCTCTGCTAGTTATAGTTGATTTTTCTTCCTGATACTAAAAAAAAAACCCTTTCTTTTTGAAAGAGATTAAGTTAGCAGAGAGATCAGTTTACATCAGCTGACAATCTGAATCCTAATTTTCTGCCCTCTCTTTTCCTTCAGCTTCAGGGAGTTACTAAATTATTTACTACAGGACTGAAATCATGATTTGTTGTTTCATTAATTTCTTTTAAGAAATTCAGTGCAGAGTTTTTCTCAATGCTCCTAATTTTGATACAAGTTAGTTTGCAACTGTGATCCACTTGCCAAACAATTCTCCTGGAAAAGAAAAATATCCAGATTCTGTCAGTAGCAGAATAATGTTTACATCCTTATTTTTTTTCCAAGGAGGACTCAACCTTTCAAGAAGTCAGCTAAGACCTAAATGAAAGGCCTGGCTGAGGGTTTAATTCACAATGAGTAACAGCTGTAATGATTGTCAGACAACAAAAGAATTGGTCTTTATTACATTAATGTAATTGGTCTTCATTACATTAATAAAGCCTGGGTCTGTAAGCACTGCCCATGAAAAAAGCTTAGTGATGCTCCCATAGGTATTTTGAACAAGTGAATGTTTGCTACAGCCAGTTAAACCAGACCAGAAATGATGAAGACTACTTTTAGTGTACACCTCTATAAGCAAAACAGCATTGTTTAGAAAAAAAAAAAGCTGGTTTAAACAGTGAAACAGTGCTTCTCCTGTTTTCTTTAATGTCAGCGAAAACTTTTCTTATGCCCTGAATATTGTTCAGAGTGAGGCAGGGTTCTGTTTATGCTCTGCAAAGAGATGAAGAAGAACAGGGAAGTAAACCCAATGTTCTCTGCAAACCCTGCATGCAAATGCAGACGTTTCTAGCCCACAGCATAAACAGCGATAGGCAAAAGTCAATATTGCAAATGTTCTTCTTCAGCCTTAACAAAAGCAGCATTATGTGTGTCAGGATTTTTAGTACAACACATCACACAGGGCTGTCAGCTCAGGAGCCCCTCACCCTGTGACCCACCAGGACAGGAGCAATACTCAGGGTTAGGGGATGCTGAGCCTGTGCCCATCCTCAGCACTCAGCCTCCCACATGCCACGGTGGGAGTCCTTAAAATGGAAGTTTGTGTAATTTAACAGCATCTCTGTGACATTACATCCTTTGCAAGAAGGAAAGGAGAATGCTAATGTCATCTCTGAAGTGAAGAGCTCACAGTTCTTTTGTGTAAGAAATTGAGGTGTGGGACTGAGAGGAAAAGTATCATACCCAGAGGGAAGGAATGGATGCAACCTCCCAATGTGTCACATAAATAAATAAAAATAATAAATAAATAAATTAAAAGAATATATAAAAATAAATGCTGACAGTCTGTCAGCAGTCACAGGCTGTAACACCCCAGAGCTCCCTGCAGAACTGATGGACTTCCAGCTTAACTTGGTCAGGCTCTGTGAGAAGTTCTGGAGCAAGGTGGGAACTGGACTCTTCTCCCAAGTTACAGACAAGAGGAAACGGTCTCAAGTTGTGCCAGGGAAGGTTTCAGCTGGATGTCAGGAAAATGTTCCCCACTGACAAGGCTGTCCAGCACTGACCAGGCTGCTCAGGAAGGGTGGAGTCACCCACCCTGGAATCGTTTAACAGATCTGTACATGTGGCACCTGGGGTTTAGTGCTGGATGTGCCACTGCTGGGTTAACAGGTGGACATGATGATCTTAAATGCCCTTTCCACTCTATGATTCTATGTAATGTTTACAAGTTCCATGGTGTAGGGATTAACTTTCCTTTAGCTCCTATACTAAATTCATTTATGGGATGTTCATAAACTTCTCTTGTCACAATTTCATCCATTATTGAAAATGGCCCTTTTTTCTCCCTTCAAAAATATCATAAACTTCCTTATGCATGTCCTGACAGGTACATTTCTCTTTGACTGAACTGAAGCAACACATCCCTGTTTAGAGACCTACCCAGCACCATCCTGTCATCAAACAAGGCATCAGCATTCTACTCTGTCATTCACACCCCAGTAAATTCCAACTGTACAGCAAAAATCCTTCTTTTTAGTCCCCAAGCACACAAAGGTCTCATTCTAGGTAAAACTGAATTTCAACCAATTTCTAGAATCCTCAAGACAGTTTCTGTTTGGTTTAAGTGCAGATGGACCCGATGGGAATATTAAAAATGAGAACAAATGAACAGTGTGGCCCAACAAAAAAAGAAGTTGTCTTTTCAATAACTTAGAATTGCTCAGATAAATCACAAATATATCTAAAAACCAAGGCTCAAAAATCTGCTAGAAGGGAAATATCTCAAGCAGTTACAGGTTTTTATAGTCCTACATTTGCTTTAAGTATTAGGCACTGTTGATAGATAAGCGTATTGGAAGAATTCAAATGATGCTTTATAACTCTTTTTTCTTCTTTGCTGCAAGGCAATTTTTATCTCAGCCTGTTGGCTTATATTAAAAATTCTTTCATTAAATTTTTATCACCTCTGGTATTTCTACATATGAGATGGGACTCTAGACTAAGGAATTTATTTCTTATCACTGGGATTAAAGCAAGGTGATACAGAAACCTAAACAAAAGGAGATTTTTAAAACCATAAATTTAACATGTCTCATTAATAGACTCAATATATCATATCAGGATGTTAACCAGTAGTGAATTTGACTAAATACTGTTGGGAGGTGGTGTTGTTTGTTTGTTTTGGTCGTTTTTCTTATTTTGCTAAGGTAAGCTGAGAAAACTGAAAGTGTTCATGTAATAGACCTCAGAAGCAACTACACTCAGTTATTTAATAAATAAGCAGTAAAGGAAATGAAACAAGCAGAAATATGGAGGATTAAAATTGATAGCAGGATTAAAATTGATAGAGGTTGTTAAGCCAGAAGAAAGGAAGATTTATTCTTCTTTTAATTCATATTCACATGCTCTTATACCTGCATGTTTTCTTTAGAAGTAGGACAATGGCAGCTGCTTCTAGTTAAAACACACAAGGGACACCTCACAGAATCAGTGGTTCTGTTTATTTATTTATCACCTGTGTTTCAAAGGACAGAAAATGAGAACCATGTCCACTGTTACCTCCCATATCTAAGTGGCAGTTCCTCATTGCTATTCCTCCCATTCCTCACTGCTGTTCCTGTTCCTCAGTGCCCCATGCATTAGAAACCACACCCAGAGCACAGAGAGCTCTTCTGAGTGCAATTCCCTATTCCATTCTGCCTAAATTTTCTGCTACAGCAAGCAGAAATCTGCCAAGGACTTAGACATGGGACAAGAGACCAAAAATACTGAAATTCACATGGACCATCACTCATTTGTCAGGTCATTCACCATGAGGAGGACAAAGTTTAAAAGGAAGAGCCCTGAGAAGCCAGAGCAATGCTTGGGGATGGAGGAGGAGATCATTGCTTATGTGAATGCTGGAACTCCTCTGATGTCAGATCCTACCTCATGGCCAGTCTTGCTTTTACAAGCACTGTCACTTAAGATATGAGTAAGGATGATAAGATTTCAGCCTAAAAAAAGTACAGCCTGTGCCTACTGAGTGCAGATCACAGTGTGCAGGTTGAATTGCTGAAGGGCAGGAGCCCCTACATTCAGCAGTTTACTGCCACCAGATTCCCAGAGCCTTAAAAGAGAATCACTGAGCAAATCCAGCTGGAAGGGACCTCTGGAAGTCTCTGTCTCAAGCTTCTGCCCAAAACAGGGCTAGGTCCAAAACCTGATCAGGTTGCTCAGGGCCTTTTTCCATCAATGTCTGAAAATCTCCAGAGACTGCACAACTTTTCTGGGTAATCTTATCAAGGGTTTGGACACATTCATGGTGAAAAAAGATTTCCTTTTATGTAGCTGGAATTTCTCTTGGTGCACTTTTTGACTGCTGTTTTCCACCTTTCCACTATGCACCAAGGAGAGTGTGGGAAGGGGTTTATACATTAAACATGGATCCACTCAGGTCATTGAAACCATCAATTGTACCTGCCCTTAGCATTCTGTTCCCCAGGCCCACACAAACCAGTGCCTTCAGCTTTTCCATGTAGGTCCCAAGCTCCACATCCCTAATCAGCACTCTGCTGCACTTGCTCATTTGTCAGCTTTTTTTTTTTTGCACAGGAGGGCGAGTGTAAAACTGGAAAAAAATTGGAAACGATTCCAGAGGAAGCCCTCAGTGCTGAACATAGAGGAGCAATCACTTCCCCTATCTGCCAGCTATGTTCTGCCAAATCTTGTAAATCTTACTCTGCTCTGCAGCAAAAGCTTTCAGTGGCACCAGGACACACTGCTGACTCATGTTCCTGCCCCTCAGGACCTGCCAGTCTTTTTCTGCAGAGATGCCACCTGGCCAGCTGCTCCCAGAATGGCAACCCCATCCAACGTGCAAGGCTGCCACTGTCTTTGCCATCACACAATCCTTGCTGGCCCATTCTTCCAGAATGCTGAAGTCCCTCTGAATGGCGGCCCTGTCCTCCCTGCAGTGCCCTGGCTGTTTCTCCCACCCTGATGTCACACATGAGCAGGCTGAGGGGACATTCTGCCCCACCTCTGAGGTCACTGATGAAGATGTTGGACAGAGCAGCTCCAGCATCAAGCCCTGATCAAGCACTGCTTGGCACAGGCTGTCAGCTGGACGCTGATACCTCAAGCCTGAAGGTCTAGCCAGCTTTCCACAAACTTTTTAGTCCACCCATTTGGCCCATAATCCCCAGTTTGACTGCAGTTATGCTGTGTGAAATCGACCCCTTTGTGCAGTGGCTGGGAGAACAGTGAGTGCACTTCTCAAAGCTGCACCCCTGCTACACACCCAAGTCCAGACAGAAATGGAAACCATCAGTGTTTGTGTCACCAGCTGAGAATTCCTCCCTTTCCCCTGTAGCTCTACAATAACTTGTTCCTTCTGCCCATCTTTTTCCTATTACATTCACAGAAGGGATACCAGCAAGGCCTTTTAACACCTCGTTCTCCTGTTATTAATTAATCTGCTCTCCTGCAAAGAACAGAAGCAGCTAAGATGTGGCCTGTTTCTTCTCTTTAAAGGATGGGCTGTTACAGCCAGCCATCCATCCCAGATGAATCAGACAGCAATTCCAGCCTTCAGCCTCTGAGAATGCTTGGAACAATTTTAAGAACAAAAATTAATACAAGCAAATGAAATTAAGATGGCATTTAACTGAGCATTTAGTCAGCAGTTTATGCACACTGGTGACACCCACACACCAATTCTACTAATTTTTATCATGAGTTCCATATTCACTACTCCATGACAATTGAAAGTGAAAAAAACCCCACCCAACAAATAGCTGGCCTTTTAGCAGGCTGGTTTTGTGCACTAAAGGGATCAGAAGCTGCACTCAAGGTCAGCTGTGCTGCCAATGCAGGCAGTTCAAAACAAATTCCACCTGGTGTACCTGTCTGCCATCAGCAAGGGGAAAGGCTGAATAACACATTCCTTAAAGACACCTGCAGTGGAAACATAAATCCTTTGTTCCACTCTGAACTGAGCTTTTTATGCAGACACCTTTACATGGAACACATATTCTTGGAAGCTCAGTTTCCAGATAACATCATTACAGTGTCACTAATTTTTCCAGCTCAGAATTATTTTCAGCTTCAGATCAAATGCTATTTTTAAACTTAAACCTTGGAAAGGAAATTGTCCTGGTGGTGTCTGGACTAAATTTATGGTTAGTATTATTTTTTCATCAATCTAAAATACTAAAATAATAAGGAACTGTGGTGTTATCCACCAATGGGGAAAAAAACCCTGAAGAAACCAAAACCCTTAAATTCTATATAGTCCACATTTAAGAGATGATTTTATACCAAAGATATGAGACTTTATTTTCCTCATCTCTCAGCCACCCATAACTTATTCCAAGAGGGACCAGAATATGTTATAGAACTGTCTTTTAAAATCTCCCTCTAATCTGGCCATACCAAATCCCCCTTGCTCACCCCCCTTTTCTAGTCATCTGCCTCAGCAAACACAGACTTTACATAATCTTCACTGTGATCATAAATTAATTTGAAAAGCAGATATTCCTGGAATTCTATAATGAAATTCCCATTTTCCAAAAAGTCACATTTAGAAAATTTGAGAGTACAAGCACCTTCCAAACTAAACAAATGAGCTGGGTCATCACAGAAGTCAATCTTATTGTTCTTCAATTATAGCCATGTAAGAAAACCAAAAATCTAATCCTGGAAATAATCAGCAGTACCTCCAGCTCAATATGCATTTTACACTGTCAGAAATTAAAAGCACTGCTCCACTGTGCAAATGATGTTACTTTTGGGTTATGATACATCAAAATCAGGAGAAAAAATAGCCTAGGTATTTCTGTCCCATTGAGGTTGCTTAAAAATTAAAAAAAAACTTCTAGCATATAATGCAATTAAAGGAGATGATAAATCCTGACTCTCTAGAAGGCACTGCTTCCCACTCAGTTCTGCCACAGCAGAGCACATGATCCTTTCCAACACAAACACACACACCCAAATGTGAAGGCATCTTCTCATAAATTTAAATACACATTATGAATAAAACTACCATAAGGCAAGCTGACAGGAGACAAGTTGGGAATACCTTGGAAATATTTTAAATAGCTCCAGTGCCTTGGAGAGGTAATTAACTGTCCTGTCCTGAACTAAATAATACAGAAGCTGAAATGCATATTTCAGAGCTGCCTGCAGTGAAACTCCTATTTGCAGCTCAGAATAAGGAAGTTCTATTTAAAGAAAAATCTACTTGAGGGGAGGATGGCTCCAAATCTTTCCTTAATTGAATTCTCACTTCAACTTCTTGTGTAAGTGCCATTACCCAGTGGAGCAGTGAGGTCTCTGCAGACACACACACACAGGCTGACAAACAAACTTGCATTGTTCCCTGCCCAGTGACCTCCAGGTTCTGTCCCTTTTGCCCCACTGGGGTTGAACACAGCACCGTGTTCCCTGAGCATGGCATCTATTGCACAACAGGGGACAATGCCCCTGCCTTTCCATCACGGGAGGGAAGGTCTGAGTGTCCTCAGAGCAGCCTGAGAGCCTCCTCCAGCAGCCCAGCCATGCTCCAGGAGAGCTCAGGCAGGCAGGGACAGGGACAGGGCTGGCACAGGGACAGTGCTGACAGCCGGCCAGCACAGCCTGCCCCAGCTCCTGCTCCTGCTCCTGGACAGCATCCACACAGCCTCAGCCCGGGGTGCCCACGGCTCCACAAGCAAGGCATAAGGTATCAGAGCACTGGATGGCTTGGAGGGGCCTCTGCCAGCCCTTTAGTTGTGACCCTGGTGTGCCATCTCCTCCACAGCACAGCTCTCAGATCCATGGCAGTGCTATTGTGGAAATGATTCAATAGCAAGGGACTAAGACTCTTGGGAAGTCAGTGCACTTAGCAACAGACAGGACAGAAAATAATAAAAAAAATCACCTTTGCATATTCCTCAGAACTACCTCATAAAAGCAGAGGCCTTTTCCAGGCAGCTCCAAGCTCAAAAGGGATCTCCTGTGATGCCGAATTAGTGCCCATGACCAGCACAAACCTTTAAAAATACCCTATGACAGGGCTCTGCATTTTAAGAGATGTTCAAACATTCTTCTTCAACCAGCAGAGAAAGGAGCATGTCAGAATATTCTCAATTTTTCCATGTGGCAGAGTGGCACAGGCACAACATAAGATATTCAAGCTGTAATTTAGAGAGCAAGCATAACAAACAGCTCAGAGCAGCTCCTATGCACCCATCCCTTCCTCCTTTTTACAGCCTTCCTGAATTTAGAAGGGAGATGGAGCTTTTTTAAAACAATCTTGGCTGAGCCACTAATAAGAACAAGAGCAACAACAAAAAATTACACGCTGGGACTAACTGGCAAGATGTGGCAGCAGAGGAGGCCCTGGAGGCACAGAGCCAGACAGCTGGAGCTCACTGGCCAGGTGGTGCATTTGTTCCTTGGGGAACCTGGCATTAGTCTCACCCAGCAGCTGAACCACAGAATAATTCTGGCTTAAGTGTTGGAGAAAGCGTTTCAAGACTTGCTCTCTCAGCCGTGGGTGAAGGTGGCAAACATCAGAGCCAGGGTAAAGCAAATGTAAATTACTGCACTGGGAGTAGGAGGTAGGCAAAATGTAGCAGATTTAGAAGGAGTGCTTAGTCCCTGATGCAGGCTTGAGGCAATGGTTTCCCAGAGAGGAGAAGCTTGGACACTGGGGACATGGCCCAGTGGGACACTGCAGTGGATCCCTCTCTACAATACCCACCTGCTGTGGCACTGAGGATCTAGATAGGCAGAATTATTTTTGAATGCTGGCAGTCTTTGCACACAGACTATAATGGGTTTTCTGCCTGCAGACATTTCAGAAAACTAATTCAAATTAACATGTGAAATGGATTACAGAAACTACTTCAAAGCCTTTTGTGGATACTCTCATTCATAAGTAACAGTGACCTTTATCAATTTCAGTTAGCTCATTACAAGGATAAATTAAGATCAATCAGAGCCCCTTTAACTCTGAATTCACTTCTTTATTTAATTTGGATCAATTGTTCCTATGTCTCTCCATCAGACCATGTCAAACTATGAGGCCAGAGAACAAATGGAAAGAATGAATATTCCTGCAATATCTTCCTGGTCCTTACACTAAGCCCTGTAACACAACATGTTCTCATGTAAGGCTGTTACATTCTTGCTTCTAACACCAAAGTGACTGTGTCTGTAAAACTCACTGTTTTGGATAAAGGGAAAATGTCCTAGTAATATCTGAAAGTGATACAGAGACACTGTATTGCCTGGACCACTTGCATTGTCTCATTCATTTATTTTAACTTCTTCTCCAGGTCTGTAACATCCACAAAATTCTGAGCACGTTTAGCTTGACCAGAAGGTCTCAGACCATTGACAGGAGTAGTGAACAACTGGTAAATCTGTCATAATTAAAATCCTTCTCTCATCTCACTTCACTATTCCCTAAATCCCATTACGAGAGCTGGTTCTGTACTGGTGACTATGGCACATGGGACAGCACAGCCAGGTACCACCCACCTGCAATTACAGCATTACAGAAAAGTGCAGTATTTACAAATATTTGGCAGTAAAAGCCTTGTGTACTCCAGAAAAGCAGCCCTTGGAATAGCTAGGGGCAGCCTTTCTCCCACCCCCAGTGCCCTGGCAAGGCTGGGCTCTGGCTGGAGGTCAGTGAGGGACAAGGCACACAGGGTGGCAGGAGTGACAGGGTCCTGTTCCCTCACATCAGCAGAAGCAAATGCTGCATCTGTCCAGGCCCTCAGCTCCTCCCAAGTGCAGGCTGTGCACAGAGACTGCTGTGGAGCTCAAAGCAATGAACCCAAACACCCTGCATGCTACACAAGTCCTCAGAGCTGGAAATAGGCTCAAGGATCTGGTAGCAGTCGCTGAGCACTGAGGGTTTCCTTAGAACCAGGGTTGCCAGCTGCCTCACTTGTGGACAGGAATAACTTGTTTTGACAGATTTACTGCTCTTGCCATTTCCCCCCAAACCTTTAATGAAGTTTTTATGAACCATTTCCTTCAAACACCCTTTCACGAGTTGACAATGCAAGGAAGTTACATTTACAGAGTGGAACAAAGTCAAATAGACAGATGGGAGGCAAAACAAGCTGAGAAGAAACTCACGCTGCTTGCCAAGCATCTTCCTAATATTTTCCACAACAAGCTGTAAGCAGCATTCCCCACTTTCTCAAATGTCACGTTTTCCCTAAGATTATGATTTTTAAGTCACCTTCTACTCTCTTACAGCATTACTAAATGAATATAATTAGTCAGATAACCTTTTTGCCTAATTGGAGGAGTAGCTTTGTTATATGTGGCAAGAATCTGTATTTATTGCTCATGTACCTAAAGTGATGAGCAGTGGGGGGACTGAGCACTGATCCAGCTGGTGTGACATTGGCTTCTCAAGGAAAATCAGCCCAGTGCCTGTGTGTTAACTGAAGGCTTAGGCAGCTACTTTGAAATTCAGATAAGTGTAAACCTTTGGGACTCCAGAGTGAGCTGTGCTGTCAGTGAAACCTGGAGCAGCACAAGCTGAGGTGAGCTTGTCTGTGTGTTGCTGCCTATTTCAGTTACTTTGGGTTTGCAATGTGCAGGTACAAGGAGGGTGTGTGACAGGAGGGGCTGACCATGATTCTCTCTCCTTGTCTTTAGCATTGCCCACTGGGTGCTGCTGTGCCAACACTACCAACACACAGCCATGAGCAGAAAGGCAGCAGGAGTGAAGCAGGGCAGAGCAAGAAGGAGGTGGAAATGAAATGCCTGCAGGGGCATCCAAGATGTCAGAGCTCAAATCCCACCTGTGTCAGAATTCTTGTGGAATCTTGTGCACATTTTAACATTTTATCATGCACACTATGATAAAATGTAAAAATGAACGTACACTGGTTGTTTCTACTTGCCTTAGGTCTAACACTAAGACTAACAAAAACATATAAATACTTAAAAGTACTTTGCCTTCTTGAATTGTAGGTTTCCTGAAAGTTCTTATGTAACACTTGTGCAGGAGCTGAAGAGAAACAGACCAGACTTTATGCTGCCTTACAGAATGTGTGCCAGCCATCCACAGTGTCCTCTGAGTTGTACATATATAGCACCATCTGTGCCAAAGAACTCAAAGAACTCTACAACTTTATGTGCACTAGGAAGTAGGCTGACACAAAGTCCTGACACACAGAACTCCCTGTTTGGTGAGCAGGAGGGGTTTCACATCCAGAGGATATTCCTGTTGGATAGGACGTGACTATGCAGTGCTGCCTGGGGGTAAATCCACACCCTGGGAGCACAGCAAATTGCCTGAAGCCTGTGAACTTCATCTTGTGATGAAAGTAATTATTTTTAACTGTGAACAACTTTTTTGCTTTGTTTCAATGTCCATCTACATTTTGTAACAGAATGAAGAGGCCAAATATTGACTTTCAGAAACATGTGGGTACCCCTATCCTCTTCAAGACAAAAAAACCTGAAGACATCCCAGGGAGGAAAAGCAGAGATGAAGAAATGTGAGAACAAAGGCAACCTGTCACTTTGCTGAGTGTTCTACTTGCAAGTCCACAGGCTCGAGGAAGGCAGCCTTGTGTGGGATAACTTCTACCAGTAAAACTGTAACAAAACAATAGGAAACAAACTGGTGAATGCTGTATTAGCAAACTGCAACACTTAAGACTGGAAGCTGTCAATTACATGGGATACAACTTCTTGCAATGCTGAGACAAGTGGAAAGTACCATAATTAAGTAACCAGACCCTGTTATCTGTATTAAGTAACTTACTGATACATCTAAAAATAATCAAGCAGTTAAATGTGGATGAGGAAAACAAATAACAGCTACAACATTAAAATCTGGTCACAGATCTCTGAAAAGGTTTCAGGAACTTGAATGCAGTCAGAATCTTGATTTCACATGGTATCAACCAGCACCTTCACAAGGAGCTCACTGCTACACTGCAAAGTATCATTGACAAATATGCAATATCAATGCCATTGACAGGCAAAGAATCTGTCATATTCCTCCCTCACAGAAATGAGGGAGTTCATCAGTTTTCCCTGATGAAAGCTAAAAACAAAAATGCTCAAACTAATATATTCTGTGTAATGGAATGAATTTTCTCTCTTCCTTTCCCTATCACCTCTGTTTATTCCTGTGCTTGAGTGTGTGTTTCTACCTTGTCACTGGGCAGGCAAACACTTGTAACAAGTGCTGCCTCCAGACTGACTGGCTTTGTACACCAGCACTTGGCAGTAACCTTCTCTTGAAAAGATTAAACAAGGAAGGAAAGAAGCAAGCCTGGGGAACATAAAATGCTAATTGTCACGATGGGGTCTCAAGAGAAAACAGAAAGTTTTGCTTTCTTCTACTCTGTTGCATCGGTAATTTGTTACAAGTCTGAATCTCTAAAAGCTCCTCTAAGCACTGCTGCTATTGCCAGTTTCAAAGTCAAACTCGTTTGTACTCATTGTTTTCACTGGAAAAAAGGGAGGAGGTGGGGTTCATCTGCATTAATGAAAATACATGTGCTCCTCCTCTCAGCAGTCAGCAAGTGTTCAGGTAAAGCTGATAAGGAACACTGCTCGCAGGTACAGATTCATCTTAGGATATTTCTGAGAGACACTTTCACTTGAATAGGAATTATTTATTCAGGTAAAAAAAGGCTGACAGGTCCAGATACATAGTCCATACTTTTCAGAAGTATTTGGTTTAAACTACTTCTTCTGTAAATGAATCTTTATATAGGACTGGATGAGAAGTGTGCCTAGGAAGCTCACCAAATAAAACACCACACTCACATTTCTGAGGCTGTTCCTGATACTGCTTAAAACAGACAATGCAGTGTGGTAAAGTAACAAGACAGGGATGGCAAGGGACATGGGAAACAGAATTACCAATCAAAGAACTGAATCTCTTGCTTTATCTGTTTAAAGATGGTCTGTGTGTAACCTCACAAAAATCAAATTCTATCTAAAATTTGCACTCAAAAAAACTATAGTACTTGAATTTACTAGGTACCCTAAAAAAATTAGCCAAATATTTTTCAAAGTTTTTTTTAAGGAACAGAAGACCCACCCTCACCATTCCACTCCTGTTAAATCAACACTCAAGATAAAATCCTCACACATGGACAGAAAAATAATTTGAGAGTATTTACTTAAACACTTTAGTACTCCATCTTTTTCATTTGTACCGTGCCACTCTACTCCCTTACAACTTCATACAGCACTGTCACTGAAGAATCCAATTACCAGAGTACCCAAATTTGTTTAAACCAGATTTCAGTAGTAAAATCTAAATCCCAAAAAATACCCTAAATCTTTGGAGAAAATAGACACAGTCCCAGCCCCATGCTGTATTATTATACACCTGTCAGAGCCACATGACTTGATGGCAGCTACATGCTTCAGTGGCAATGGATTAAAGCAAGTTGCATTTCTTCTCATTAAAAAACACCATTCTAAAAATGATGTCAGAGTCATCATCAATGGCAAGTCAGTGGTTCTGAATGGAAGAAAAGTGAGGCTAACATGCATCTAATCCTCCTCTCTGTTACAGGCATCCTGGGAACTCTGTGGGGCAGCAGCAAGGGAATTGTAACAGCAGAAAGTAAAGTCTTCTAAATCTGGCATTAAACTTGTACATCTTCACTCATCAGGTGAATGTTCCAGACAAGAGAAAATAACATTAGGCACTACATACACAAAGCCTCACAAGGAATATCTGCCCAATTTAACCAGACAGCCAAGAGCAGGGGAATACTCCTAAATCCTTCTGGTTTTCTGTTCCTTAGCTGACCCCATCAATTTTCCTGGTTTTCCTATACAAATTACAAGGTTTTACCTTGTCTTCTTCTGTCAATTTTTAAAATTAATTGTATAGGAAAATGTAGATGACTACTCTTTCTGTTTGATTTTTAAATGACAGTAACACTTTATAGCCTTCCAAACAAAAAGACAATTATTAAACAAATCATTTTTGTAACTCTCAGGCATTTGAAATTTGAAAATGGAAAAAGATTTGCTGAAGTAAATCTTCTTAAAAATATACTGGATGAAGGTTATTCTCTTTTAAATAAGCAAATGTGGTTTTTAGTTGTATAGGATGTGGAGTCCAGGCTGTAAAGAATCCAGAAAAGTCTGGGCCTCTTTCATGTATGACTTTGATGATTGCTCTGAAGCATAAAATAAAGAGGGCATGAGAAATGCAAGGTCTAAAACAAAAAAAGCTTTCAAAAGATAAAATATATTCCTAACATCAGTCTCACCTACCACCTAACCATGCAGCTTCTGTACAGTTTATCTTTTGCCAAATCCCTTTTATAACTAGTACAGGAAATGCTCTTCATTTGCATGCAGCTGCAAAAATAAAAAAGGTAAGCTTCTTACACTCATTTGAATATGAAATATAACACAATGGTTTAAGAAAAAAGAATCTCTTTATTTTTAAAAATAGGAACACATAAGATATTATTGATTCCTTAATATACTGCATAGTTTAGAGAACAATTGCAGCTACTTGCAGTGAAGTGTTTCTGCCATGGTCCCAGGCCTCATGAAGTTTCTACTCTGCTGCAAAGTGAGAAGCAGACTGCCATGAGAAGAAACAGATGCAAACGATGGATGTAATGTTTATACTCTTCCACCCCAATGAATCCCAGAGAGCATTGCAAACTTCACTAATTATTTGCAAAGTGTCCCAAATCTCACAAATATTTTGCTAGCAGTGAAGTCATCTTTTGGCAAAGATGCTACTGCTACTACAGGCAGCTCTCCCTGGGCTAGAGCAGTATGGCAAGCTAACTGTACTCACAGTTTATGTATAAGTTAATAAACAAACAAAAAAATCAACCAGAACACTGGACAGTGTTTAGGGAAGAGGATTGAAAAGGATATATAAATAGTTTTGCATCGGAAATAGTCCAGAAAAGAACACTCTTCTCCCTTCTATCAGACAAGGTCAATTACAGGTTATGGAAAATGTATACTCACTTTACATGCCTGTAATTTGAAGCCCTTAGATAAAGAGTAATAAATGGTATTAATAAGAGAATATTAATTAAATTCCCATAGTTAAAATTACTTTGAAAATCAAAAGTAAATCAACATTGTTGACATTGTTGCTTGTTCACTTCTTGTATTGGCAGCATCAATTATCTGGCACAGACACCATATGTACAAAGCAGTAGCTAAAGCAGGTTTCCAAAATTGTTTCACACAAGAGAATTCCATGAAGATTTAACTTCTAGAAGAACATATAAGTAAATGAAATACACGTTGCATTTTTCTCTTTGCTCACAGTTCATCTTCATGACATTTGGAAGCTCAGAACCCTACATGGAAAACTTTTAGATGCCACTCAAAGAACAGAGGCAGTACCAGTTAAGGTCTCACATAGCCCAGAACACACTTTCTCCACAGCACCAAAACAGAAATGAGAGACAGGGGGGGACTGAAGAATTCACCAACTGCCAAGAGAACACTTCAGCCCTCCAGCAAGTGCCCTGTGCCCACCCCAATTCTGGGCAGCTTCTGGAGCATCCCCCTGGCAGCCCCTGCAGCCTGGGCAGTGGCAGCTGCCTGTGCCTTGCTGGGCAGTCACAGCACGTTCACCCCTCAGGCCTCATGCCAGGGCTGCCCCCTTCATGTCCACCCCATGGGCACATGCCCAGGACATGTCTGTGCTCTGCAAACACAATCATCTTTTCCACAGGCAGGGGTGAATGGACTTGGAAGGTGGTAACAAAATGAATGCTGCTATTCCTTTGGAGATCCCCAAAACCACTGACTGAGCAATGTGTTCTAGAGACTATTAACATGCTTGCTATCATCTGCTTTTACAGTATACCACAGGGTTGCTGGTTTTTTTGGGGTTTTTTTTGTCAAGACTTCCACAAAATATAGTTTATTTTAGTGAATTTAGAGGGTTGGCAAATGAGAGAATTACAAGATCCAGTGAACTGGATTTGTGTTCAGAATGCATACCTGTGAAAAGTGTAAGATATCTTAAAAGATGTGTTATAAGGCACAAATTGTATAAGTGACATTTCCAAATCATATATACCAATTTGGTTTTGGGAAAACAATGAAAGAAGAAAAATGCTATTTTATAAATGTAAGTATAGCTTTCTAATTTCACTAAAACTAAAATTTCCTTGTACTTTGGATTAGTGTCACAGACTCATTTTCTTCATTCATTTCATTAATTTCATCAAAAGTCTGTTGCAAGGATTTTAAAAGTCCAACAAAGCACTCTTACTTTCCCCTCTACAGGTTTCCCATGATTTGTATTTAACTGAGCACCCTGATATTTCTAAGAAGAAAAAAGTGGATGTTTCTTATCTATCTCTTCTATACCATGTATAATTTTAGCAACTGATATGACACAGAAAGAGGATGAAGAATGGTGCCTCAGACAATAATCCCAGGGGGTTTAATCTTTCATCATGGCTTTCCAGCATAGATCATGTTAGCCTCTCTTTTCTGAACACTGGTTTGAGTCAAAGGAAATGGAACTGCAAAATATTCCAGAAAAACATATACCACTGACCAACAGAAATGAACAGTATTTTTTATATTACATATTCCCTATTTCCTTTCCCCTGGCACTTTGGTCCTTCTAAGCAGCCTAAAAAGCAAGGACCTAAAAAGCAAAGACTTGAAAGATGTTAATCTGAACACAGAGTATTCATGATGAATATTCAAGAGAAAAAAAGAATCCTAGTTTTCATATTTTCAGCTTCTACCGCCCAGGCAATAGTAAACTATTTCTAGTAACAGCTGCTAAGAACTTTGAAGAGTATTTTTAGGATGTAACCAAGCTCAGGGTATTTTTAATCTATGATTATACATTGTCTAAGTCAGATCAGCATCAGTTAGGAGGTTTAGCCAGACTCTGTTCTTGTTGTTGTACCCTCATATAACCTGAGATTACTTCAAATCTTTATGACAGGCCTCTTAAGAAAGTGAATAACAGAGAAAATTAAGCAGTGCTGCAATTTCTTGGGCAGGGAACCCCTTCATGAGAGTTTCATCTCTTTTACACTGCAACAGTAACAGTAACTCAATGGTAACTGCAGATAGACAGACTGATGTTTTCCTAACTTCCATAAACCCTAACACTGCTATTTTAGCCATACTGGAAAAATTCATTAGTTTCACAAGGCTATGTCAATTTTTCTCCAGTGCAGCATGAGATGAGAATGTGGCTGGTCTGATGAAAAATGCAGAATTCTGCAGCCTTCAGGAGGGAACACTGGGTGTTTCCTCACTGGTTTATTTCCTCACTCTTTCCAAACATCAAGCAGCTGAGATGACAGAATAATGCAGATTCAGTCTTTTGCTTGTATTTCCAGATTGTGCTAAAGATAAGAGACAATTTTACAATTATTTTTTTCTTACAGTTGGGATTCTGAGAGAGCCTCTCACGGAAATGAAGAGGTAGGAGGTAACTATCTTTGTCAGAAAGGCAGCCCAGCTTTGCACCGAGTAGTAAGGGTATCTTTTCCACCTCCACATTAGTTACTTTTCACTTTGCGCAGTATTATGTAACATATTGCTGTGAAACTGTCTTGCAGTTTAAATTTCTCGACCCAAAACAAAAAGGGACCTGCTCCCTTACTGCCACTGAAATTGTGCACTGGTAGGAAAATAGAACAAACCAGTTGGAGGTTTCCAGACTGCACTGCTGCGAGGAATGAAAGAACAATTTACTGTTAAATGGCTGCACGACAGAGCAAAGGGACACCATCCCTGCCAGAGTGTTTAACCAAACCAAAGGATCCAAAAAAATACTGCTTGCTTGTCTCCTGTTAACACAGAACTGAGGGCACAGGAAGAAGGATCTCAGCAGGCACCGACTCACACTGACAGCAGGAAAAGCAATATAAGTGATTTGAACCAGTCCTCTCGCACCGTTCTCCACCACAAGCATAACACAGGATGCACTTGGATCCAAAAAAACCTGTAACTGTTATAAATTATTTATTGAAACTCTGATATTTTTTTTTAATCTTCTGCTTTTATTACACTAAAGAATAGTAACAGGGAAAAGGAAATATAACAGGGAAAAAAACACCACTATAGCAACAGAGACACAAGTACTTCGAGACCTTCTCTATCCTATTGCTTCAGTATGACCCTGTCTGGTATCTCAGAACATTTCAGCAAAGGAAAGCCTAACTCAGAGGGCAAAGAACAGGGAAGTCCAGCAAAGTGTGAGTGTTTTTTTTCCATTGCAGCTTCCTTACTCTCTCCCCTGGAATCGTGAGCACTTTCACAGCAGAGGGGAAGGGTGAGGGCACCAGCCAAGCCCAGCCAGGCAGATGCTCACCCTTGACACCTTGGTGTTAACTGGGAAGAAACACAGATGCTGTAGAAAATTACTGCTACACTGGGACACCAAGCCCCTTCACCAAGGAAAGGAAAAGAGATTACATGAGTTGGGAGAGTCAAAGAAAAGCACAACACTGAAAAAATAGCTGGGATGTGGATTCCACACTCCAGGACTAAAATGAAATTCTGAAAAACTGTGCAGAAATCTGTAGAGCCTAAAGTTCTTGCTTATATCTAGTACACTGGGAAATAAAATCAGCCTATTGCTAGAAGAACTGACTTGCCTGTTTCCTTTACAGGTGAAGCCTGTAATTCCAGAGTCATCAGCTGGAAGAACAGAAGTGCTCAAAGGAGCTCACACAGTGCAATTAAAATCCTGTCATGTCTGGAGTCAAAAAAGACCAAAGCTCACCTGCTCCAGGGCTAGGCCACTTGTAGATACAGCTCCAAAAGGCTTCAGAAACTGAATCACAGACATCAAGCTCCTCTGGAAACAAGAATGTCTGACAGTAGCCATAAGTCACTTCACCCTTCTATCATTCAAACCCATTTTATAGCTAGGAATGAAGAAGTAGCAGGAGTTTGGGGATGGCTACTGCCAATCAAATCAGTATCTACTAACAGGCCAGAAAACACATTCATTCTTACCAAGGGTGCACTGGTTACACACAAGAACAGCATGAAAGCAGGGTGATTAAACTGGGTGGAAATACAACCATAGGACCGCAACTATTCAGTGACACAACTTCAAATCTGGTCAACTACTACTCAGAGATGTCCAGAGTTCCAAAAGCCTTGCAGATTGGCACAGAGGAGGCTGAGACTCAATGCAGAAGCTGCAGTGGGGGCAGGCTCCACATCCACCCAGGGAAACTCTTGCCCCAAGTGACTGTTCAGAGTAGCCAGAGAGAAACAGCAAAGAGGGTTTAGAAAGTTTGGTACAACACTCTGAGAGGTCTGCAGTGTGTGCAGTCTTGCAGCCACATGATCCCTTCACCTCAGCTGTCACTGACATCCAGTGCTGAACATACAGACAAAGCAGGAAAAGATCTGAGCAGGATACAGCTACAAAATGGGAAATTCCCACTAAAGAAGGGCATATTACATTCACTGCATGCACTCAAACCAGTAGAACCTGATGATTTTAGAACAATGAAGCATAAAAAGTCACGAAGTACTGAAGAAAAAACCACATTCATAATCTATTCAGTAAGAGGCACATCATAAGAATATGTGAGAAAAAACAACTGTGGTTATTCTTAACAGAAAACAGAGATCCAAACAATTCTAAATCCAGGCTTCGGATCTAAATGCAAAATCTTTTTGAAAAAAGTTTATAAAAAATAGACTGTAGCCCTGTATCCTTTCAGATAATTAATTTTAGGTGAGGAAAATTCAGTACATGCAGTTTATGAATAACATTTTGTCTGATGCCACAAACTATGATGAGCGTATTTGGAGACGATGGGAAAATCAACCAGTAACAACTCACAGGACCACGAGATGGAGAGGGAATGCCTCAAGTGGCAGCAGTGGAGGTTTGGATTGGATATTAGGCACAGTTTCCTCACTGGAAGGGTTGTCAAACACTTGAACAGGCTGCCCAGGGCAGTGATGGAGTCACCATCCCTGGAGGGATTCAAAATCCGTGTGGAAGTGGCACTTGAGGACACAGCTCAGTGATGGGCTTGGCAGGGCTGGTTTGATGATCTTGGAGGCAATTCCCAGCCTCACATTCCATGGTTCTGGGGATGCCAGCTGACTTTTGCCCCAGGCCCATCAGCAGTTGTGCCCAAGGACAGAGGAGCAGGTTTGTGGTGCTATCATCTGCTCAGACACACCTGCCTAGACCTGTTCTGATGGTGGCCAAGTCGTATTTAAGATCTGACAGACTCAGTACTTACACTCAGAATTTACCTAAAATTGTGGCCACCATCTGAGGATGACAAATGGCCTCCATACATCAGTTCTACTTTCAGTTTTTGAGGAAAATACAGACACATCAATAGCCTGCTAGATACTGATGGTCCAAGTGATTCTGGCTGTTTCACTAAGGATCAGCAGGAACATCAGATCTACAATCAGGCAAAGTGCAGTTTTATTTCAACTTTGTGATCTGAATAAACCAAAGAAATTTATTGAAAATGCCGCACATACCTCTGATTTAAAGCAATCCCTGAAATATGCACAGCTCCATTTAGCTGCAACAAAGAGCCAACTACTCTGCCATGCAAAGTGAATTTTATTAACTTGATTCAGAGTCTGTCACTCACTTTCCAACATCTTACATGTACCTATAATATGTGTCATGGTTAATCCATTTGATGGACTGTGTTTCTGCTCCTCTGATGAACTCTTGGCAATTTGCCTGCCAGTACACATCCTTTACAACAACCTCTTGGAGCCCAAATTAGCAAAAAGGCTTTATTTAGCTTGCTTTATTAATAAATAAGTAAAGAAATAAAGGCTACAAACTGTTTCTCTGTTTCTGCTGTCTATTTAGGTTAGCAAGGCTGCAGGCACTGATCTTTTAGTGGGTAAATGGTGCTTGGTACAATGGCCATCATTCACCCCAGCCTTGCTGGGCTTCCCAGTGCAAATCTTATATTATAAAGGCTTTTTTTAGAGCAAGATTCACCTTATCTATCAGTAGTTGCACAAAAGATAAGTATCTCCTCCACACTAAATCATCAAAGCTTTCTCTCCAATTAACATTAAAAGCTACCCATAGACAATTTATCAGCCTTGTGATATATCTTTTAAGATAAATGAAACTTTTTATCACCTTTTTTCTTCCTCAGAAATGAAATCCTGCCACATTACCAAAAAGGTATTATTCTTCCCCAATTTTCTGTAATGAGTTCTTAAATTCACATGGCAAACTTTTCATGTTAAGTATATTTCTGGTAATCAAAATCCAGATCTTTAACAAAGCCTGCAATTATTAGTTTCATGACTAAATTATTTCTCCCTTCAGCAACTGACATTTTCAGACTTTAATGCAGGGAATAAGAACATACCATACAGCAGTCTATAATAAAAGATTAAAACAAGGAGCAAAGAGAAAAGCATTTTTTGTTCAGTTCTCACTATCACTCTACAGCAAGTGGAAAAAAAAAAAACAATTGTAGGAATCAAGGCAAGGTTGGCAGCACATTTTTGGCCATGGCCAGTGGTCCCAGGCTCTGCTTGGACAAAGCACTACCAGGGAGCACAGCCAGACAGGCTCTTGAGGTGGTCTGGCTGCAGAGGAAGAATCTGGGCAGCATTTTCACACTGTGTCAACCTCCAGTGTCTTCACCTGCTGGGCAAGTGCTCTCTCATATCACCCTCAAAGCCCCCAGGACCTTGTGAGTCAGGGTTCCTCCAGGCATAAAGTACAACCTCACTGCATGGGGCCTGACCTGGAGGCAACCAAACAAGCCAAAAAGGGCAGGGCTGTGTACTGAGAAAATCACTGCCTCCATGGGTCAGATTAGGGTCAAAGAAAGGACAATGGTTTGGGAATTTGTTGGGGTTTTTTTATTTTGAATCTCTTGACTGTGATCATGTTCATATTAATAAAGTGAAATTACTATTTAGAAGGAAGGATATGTCTAAAGCAATACAGCTGCAAATGAAAATAGCTCTGGATTACGAGAGGCTCAGGAAATGCAGCACCAGTTTTCTCCAGTATCTTTTTGGAAGTCTGGACTTAATGATCTACAAATATTACTGGGGCCCTTCCAGTAGATACCACAGCACCCTACAAGGCAGGAGGCCAGGTCACTTTTTATTTTTATTTTTTGCTTCAAATGCAGGCCATCTGTAGCATGATTAAGTACATCTTGGGGAATATTCCAAGCACAGGGCACTGCAAGAGCTTTTCCCAGATCAAACCAGGAAGGTCATTCCAGCCTCAGGTGTGCTCCCAGACAGTGCAGACAGCTATTTTAGCCACAAGCCTGTCATGAAAAATCACTGGACACAAACCAAATTCTGCAGTGCCCTACTAATAAAACACAGCTCTCCCCCCTCCACAAGAATTCCATGGAAATCAGTTAATTAACAAATAAGGAAAAACATAATTACAAGATTGTAGGGTATCCTTATCCCTACAAATTTGTCAGCATATTTATCACTGTTTCCTGTCACCACATACAAAGAACATGTCTGTAGTGCAGTTAGTTTAATTTACAAGCTCAAAAAATATTGTCTCACCTCTATTGACATTTCCAGAAGTTATTTTTGCCTTTAAACGTCACCATGTGGATCTGTGAGGCACATTACACATAACAGCTTGAGGCTTTTATCTGCCTAAACAACCAAATAATGGTGTTAGAAAAGTGTCTTTTCTGCTCCCAAGCATGTTCAGAAGCAAATAACACAAAGAAAAAGAGTGACCCAGTTCAGCAATGTAAATACATGTCACCTCACTGGCTTTCAAAGTGTAGCTGAAATAACGTTCAGCTGCTGCAGCCTGCACTTCAGACAGCAGAGTCCATAAATATTCCCTGTGATTAACAGGACCAGATAAAGAGGCACTGTGCTGGTTTTGGCTGGGGCAGAGTTCTGGCAGTCAGATCACTGCAGGGGTGAACTGACAGAGGTCACTCCAAGGGCCAGGCTCTTGTAGCTGAGGCTTTGCTAGGGAATCCTATGAGCTGTATTTCAGATGTCTGCATGGCTTCAAGCAGCAGGTCAGCAAGAGGCACTAAGGAAACACCAATAACCTACAGTGAAATCAGCATCACCAGAGTGTGCAAAATAGTCCCCAAACCAGCTAATCCCCCGATATTTGCCTAAGAAAGCTGCTCTGGGTATCTTCATTTTATTCCTAACAGAATCTGTCTGCTTCACCTGTGCAAGTTACTTAAAAAGGTTATTAAAGCTGTATTAATTTAATTTAAAAGGCCTTTTCCTATAACTGTACTGATGAGACAAAGATGACCTGCTTTTGCAGAGTTTGATGTGTTTCACGTTTCTTTTTTGGGAACAAGCACCACAATGCCTTTGAAAACATGAGCTCATGAAACCTGCACATGTGTCTGAGGATCCAGCAGCCCTCACACTGTGAAACAGCTGGAAAGGACTTTTTAATCCTCAAAACCTTTCCATTTCTCTACAGCTGTTTATAATGAGAGTAAAGGAACACATCTTTCCAATCCAGCCTGGATGATTAATTAACTGATGCAACAGCAATGCTGCAGCTGCATTTGCCAAGTTATCATCCCCAGGACCATAATAATTAACACAGAGGATGTTCCAGTGGGAATCAGGCTTGAATGACATCGGTAACAATTAAAATCTTCTGAAGTTTTCACAGCACTTCAGAGCAGCTTCTTCTTCTCTGACCCACCCTTCAGTTCTGCCAAAAGCCTCTTGGAGGCAGCTAAGGCTCAGTTTGTTTTCACTCGACTCCAGGATCATTCTGGCCAGCAGAAACCTCTGACCTAAGGTCTTGCTTCTGAAGTAACAGTGCCTTGATTATACTTCCCCTTTATCCCCATTTCTTTCATGTAAGCAGTGAAAGCACAAGAGGAAAGTGCACAAATGAAACAGGAATTGGGGCAGATTTCTCCCTTCAGCCTGCCTTTTGGATTTTATCCTGGTGAATTCTGCAGTTCAGGAGGCAAGAAGCCATAAAGCTGTCTGACTATACTTAGCTTTTCCCCAGTGCAGTTTTGGCTTTTTTCTGCCCTCTCTGAAACTTCATGGCTCTGAGCTGTGGATATTCACCCAAGCACCAGACTGAAGCAGTTATAGTAACATAATGGATTTTAATATTTTTGTCTTATCTAGTGGAGATAGACATTTCCACCCTTGATGCACTGACCCAGTGCGCAAGATTTCCCAATTCCTCCCAAAGACATCAGTCAACCCACAGACAGCAGCTCCTAGTGAGGCAACACGGTCCTCTCTCCTCTGAAACAAATGCAAAGAGAGGACATCCTTGATCTTTTATTGCCTAAGTGTTTCTGGTGCAATGATCTACTTGCAGCTGACATTTGAAATTTGAAGCTGCAGATGGGATTTGAAGGTCATCCAAGCACAGCTTTAAACCTGCTCTATTTTGCTCCCTAACGTAGCCTCCATGCAAATCTCTGGTTGTAAGTTATCCTTAGTAGGTTCTTTTCCTCCAAGTTGATCATCTGTTATATCAATTTGGGACTGGGTGGATAAAAGCAAAAACACTTTCACAGAGATTTTCCTAATTATGTCTCCATTTAAAGCAGTAAATGTGGAAAACTCAATTTTGTCTTTTGACTTACACTGTTCAAAGAAAAAATAAAATCTCTTTTTCCCTATGACACTTTGATATAAATAGACTTACATCATGAAATGTAGTGGTTACATATCTGTTGTATCTTTTCAGGAAAGTGTGTTAGAGATATTGTGACATTCTCTAGGCTAATAAGTGGACTTAAAAGAATTTGTATTTCTAATTCAGAAGTGTAGGTTTTAATACCTATCTACATTTGAGCAAAAAGGCTACCTATGTGTTTGGATAAAAAAACTAACTGCAGTCCCATGCAAAGGATCAGCCCACATCTGTATGACACTTCAATCCTACTTAAGCCTGTTCAAAATGTCATAAACATTCTCCTTAGACAAATGAGACAACCCTGCTCTGGATTAGCATATGGGAGACATGCTCAGTGTGCTGCACTGAAGGACAGAGGAGGAATAACACAGCATGACCAGGTTATGCTGTCACCTGTGCTTTCTACTCCCCTTGGACACACCAGCCTCTTATACAACCTCTCCATATTATGGTCTGCACCTGCCCTCATAGATCATGCTAACCACTGGAACCTGGAATGCTGAACCCAGGAGCAGGAGAGGAGCTGCAGCATTGAGGAAAAGATGAGTTGGGCTGTACTTAGCAGGGGAGCATCACAGAACCAGCACCAGCTCTGACTGGCAGCAGTGGCAACACAGACAGGACTTCCTAGCTAATGCACCACACTCTCAACTATTAAGCATTAAACACACTCCCAGTGACTTGCTATAAAGACCTATTTATTTTAAATTACACACTGGCTTAGTAAAACACAAATTCAGGCTCACTTATCCCAAAAATCTAGTGATGCAAGCCACTTCACACAGCAAACTCCAGCATAAATTTAAACCATGAGAGTAAATGTTGCCAGACAAGGCCTTGAGCCACCTCATTTGTGCCACATCCTCCACAGGCAGTTCTGTTCACTGGACAGGCTTGACACTTCACACTCAGAGGAAAAGGCCAACTCACAGGTGACAACAGATGGCTGTGACAGGAGAGGCCATGCTCAAAATGTGTCCCATGACTGCTGTCTCAAATAATTTTCACTCCCCAACTTACTGATTTCAAGGCATTTGCCATCACCCAGTCTGACACCACCATTTGTGATGGTACATGTAAGCTTCAGGAAATGCCTGCTGACCAGATACTTGACAATGGATTTCTCTAACAGTAGCACAAGTTCACCATCTTTTCTCACTGATTTTGTATGTGAACTACCTCTGGGATTATTCAGCTCCCATAATTTGCACTTCTTAACATTTCTCCCACAGCAAATCTGAAAATCTTGGAAATACCAGAGAGGTGACTTTGCAGAGCAGCTCCTGCCATGTCCCTGAACATTTCTCAGAACAGTTGAAAAGGGAAGTTGTTCTGCAGCTCCTGACCCCACCATTTGGCAGTCGTTAAACTCAGCCCTCAGATCATCTGCACAGTAATAGAAGCACCTGTGTCAAGTGAAGAATGGCTCTTTTGGACATCAGGAAAGGCAGAAACCACCACGGGCAATCATTTTAATTATTAAAGAATCTGGTCACCAAATGAGGGAACATTGATTTAACAAAGTTCCTTTACTGCATTGTGCATTAAAATCATTAATCCTCAAAGCTCTGTAAAATGGACCAACACAGCTGTTTGTGAGCAGCTGCCTTCAGCAGGGAAACCAAAAGGCCAAGAGGAAAGGAAGTCACCAGGTGTTAGCTAAACTACATGCTAACAAAATCGAGGTAACACCTGACACTATATACATTTATAATCCTGCTGGTTTTCATTCTGTACAGCTATGCCACACGTGGAGAAAATGTTCAGTGACAGGCTGGACAGCACACAGGGCAGCAATTTGCAAGAATGCAACCAAGAAGGATAGAAGAATTCTGAAATTAATCTCAGGGGCTTGTCTAAAACCATATCAAAGGCATAACCATGGAAGCAGCAGCTATACTCAAACACCTATGGAGCCTGGGAAATAACAGCAATTCAGTCATGGTGACTGCAACTTCAGCTCAGTCTATTCACCAAAACACACAGGTTTTTACTGGCACTTGAGCCACTGTGACTTCCCTTGTACTGTTCCCCAAACTATCCCAATTAAAGACATTATGTCATGTGACATATGGCAAGTTACAATCACACCACTGATGTGTAGACAGCAGCAACAGAAGGCTTTGATTCCTGCATACCTGGACTTCAGCAACAGAAATGCAGTTCACACTCCTGGAATGGCACCATTCCCAGTTTCCTGATCAGACCCTGTCTTCAAGAAACCCCCACGGTCTCTTTCTGGTTCTATCAAAATACTCATGGGGGACAACTTAGTAGAGGTAAAGCACTGTGGAATTAATGTTCTGCATACATGGAGATACAACTGAAACACAGCATCGAGCTCAAATGGTTCAGCCCAACTCAAAATGGAGAACACAAGATTCTCTGGAGTCAGCAGATTGCAGACACAAGGCCATCACTGCCTTGCTCCAGGAGGTACAAAAAGCACTGACCCAGAGAAAAGCTGGACATCACAGTCTTGGAAGGAGGAAATCTCGCCAAAAATAACGTTGTGGAATGTACACTTTTGTCCAGAAGTATGTTGACAGCCTCATCTTCAAGGAAAAAAAATGTACTGTTGCACAAGGAGACTTGTCCACTGTATCTAATGCCACTCCCTGTACCCAGGACACAAAGTCGGCTCACAAGCCAACAGTGAATCAACCAACCACCCAATACCACTGTATTCACTAACTTCTGATTTTGGAACCATCCCTTCTGGAAAAGCTGGGCCAGAGAGCTACAGGAACACAGTGCTTGGGGAGACATCTAGGGAATAACACACACCCTAAATGCGGCCTAAAAGTATAGGTTCTGTCAGCACTAGCTCTGGGCCATTTGCAGGTCCCAGGTGCCCTACAGAGCATTACCAAGAGAGAAATACTTATTATTTGGTTTAACCAGGATAGAAACAAAACTGGAAATCGACTGGTGTGCAACAATTTAACCCAAAGGTCCCAGACATCTTCACACCAAGCTCCCTCAGTGCTGAGAAAACACCAAGGCATTTCTCAGTAACCTGCAGAGCAAACAGCCACTTGATTGACCCAGGGCAACCCTAACGTAACTTTGCTAATTGCACTGTGCTGACTTTAGAGCTGGACCTGTCCCCTAGATGCTGCATTGCTCCACTTCACACAGCTAACGTGTGTGACTAAAGCTCTGCTCAGCTCCAGATGGCCAAACGTCAAAGAAATTGAAAAACAGCGATTGCCAAATCTCTGCTGGAAAAAAAAAATATATATATACATACAGAAGAAATCAAAGAGGGATCATGAATTCAGCATCTGAAAACCTAATGCAATGTGCTGTCCTCTGTTTTGTAGCTCAAGGTATTTACCTTGTAAAAGGTGATGAAAAGATGCAAAGGTCATTAAAATCTGTAATAAATCCCTGCTCCTGGCTTTTGAACAGCATCTCAGCTCTCTTCATCCTGCTGACAGTGTTTATGTACTCCAAGACAAAAAGCCACCATGCTCTAGATTAAGGGTAAGACCTCCACACCCCTACGGGCACATGAGCAATTCCAAAGAAGTATTAAACCTAAATAACAACTATATTCAGGTACTCCATGTTCTTTAAAGAAGATCAGGCATGACTACAAAGCAAACTATGCACTACACAAAAAAGGGGTTGGCTGTGGTTTAGTCAACTGGATGAAAGCATCTCTATACAATTTGGGGAGTTCCTCATGGTTTTAGCAGTTTTCCACTATGCCAGGATGGCAAGAGAATTCATTGGAGCTACTCAGTTCAATGCAGTGTTTAGCCTGGAGAGAGGAAAGGAGAGAGGGAGGAAGGGACAGCAATATTTTGATTAATATACAGAAATGGAACTCATTAAGACTAGGATCAATTTCCAAGTTTTATACAACTTCTCTTCTCTGCACTAACCTACATCTGACATCAGTCATAACACTCCAGAAACAGCTTAAAGTAATTTTCACACCTTCCTTCTAGGACATCATGTCCTAGATCAGATAAAGCAGATTCTACATGAAATACAGATTTTACCTAGACTCCTGTAACTGCCAGGATGAATGATTCCCCAAAGATCACAATGCCCACTGTCATTCTTTCAAATAGGGGAATGCTTATTCAGCTTCACGTAGCTTATGAATCACTGTATACAATTAACACTACTTTAAACATGCCAAAGTATAGCTACCTTCAATATCAGCTGAATTTTGTAATAACTATATATTCCTGAGTCTTTCTGTTCTGATCATATTTATAACTGTCACTACAGGACACAAAATAAAATGATGCGGATACACAACTCTCTCAAGGTAAAAAAGAGCGTTTTTAATTTCTGACTCCAAAATTTACAGATTTCTAAAGTGACAGTGGATTGGAGGGTGACAGTACCACCTCTCCAATGACACTAGACAAACCAACAGCCTATCAAATTTCTCCACCTCCATAAAAAAATGCAAAACAATAAGTTAATTACATAAAGTGCATGAGAAAGTTCGTTGCAAGAATGTAAACATCAAAAAACTTTGAAAAACTTAAAAAAACAAAACAACATATAACAAATGTGCAAACCCCCTTATTCTGAAGTCCATCTTGCTCAGTACAAAACTGAGGGAAGAAGAAAGGAGGGGCAGATGTTTGGTGTGGTGGTGTTTGGCCTTCCCAAGTCACCACTGTGCACGGCAGAGCCCTGCTCCCCTGGGGATGGATGAACACCTGCCTCCCAGAGGAAGCACTGAATAATTCCTTGATTTGCTGTGCTGCTGTGTGTGGTTTTTGCTTTCCCCATTAAACTGTCTTTATCTCAACCCACGAGTTTTCTCACTCTCTCTCTTCCGACTCTCTCCCCATCCCACTCGAAGGCAGTGAGGGAGTGGCTGAGTGGGGATGAGCTGGGGCTAAGCCACAGCAATCACAAACTGCTAATGGTGAAACGGCCTGGAAAAGGCTGGGGGCCTCATCCTGCCACAGGCACCTGGCCCTACATCCAGTCCTGTGCTCAGTACCTTCCTCTGCTTCATACCACACCAAAAATCTGATCAATTCTGGCACAAATCTGGAATATTCTGCTGGCCTCCACACTTATTATTCCAGATTTACGCAACCAAAGAGAATACACCTTGTCTTCCAAGAGCTCCCCCAACAAAAATTACTTTTTGCCAATATATTCTTTGCCTATGAAATAAGCACTGCAGTTTCTAAACAGTCGTTCAGGCAAGAAACAGATCAGAAATCAAAGACATGCTGATTATTTTATGTATCAACTCAGGAAAGATCAAATTGCTGTGTCTGCCTCACCCTCTGATACTGCAGAATATGCTCAAGTGTAAGCACAGTACTGCTGGACATTTTCAGAATGGGAAAATAACCATTTTAGAAAAGCCTTTAACTTCCAGTTCCTAGTGGAAAATGAACTTGGTACTAAACATTTGTGGTCTCAAGACCAACTCTTAAGAACAGAATGTTACAAAACCCATAAATACTGGGGGTAAATAATGTTGGACAGAATGAAAAGATGAATTAAAGATTTCCTACTGGATTATTCCACATTACAGAAATTAAGGAGGGTGGGGCAGAAAATTTAACTTAATAGAGTCCAAAAACTATTTCAGTTCATGATGAATATTGTTTCTGGAATTCAATCTGGGCAAGAAACATCAATTTATGTTTCACTAAGGACTCCACACTTTAAAGAAATTCTGAGTAGGCACAGTAATATGAACTATAAATGCAGCAATGCTCTCCCGTCATGGTGCCAAAACATTATTTTTCATCCCAGAATTTGGAAAAATCTCAGACAAACAACATTTGTTGCTGGAAATCAGAAAATGAGAACACACTAAGTAAACTGAGCTTTCCAACCAGCATGAAGGAAGAGAGATTCTGTCTACAACTGTTAAATCTGGAACTGTTAATAACATTACTGGTGTTCAGGCAGCAGCAGTGATTCCTGTGGACTTTATTTTCTCTTCCTGCTATTTTTTTCTGTCTCCCCAGTTTGACTTACATGAAGTATATTTTGTAAACAGAAAAACTACAGTTACACTCATGGAAACACTTTTGATCAGTTTTGCCTGCAGGTGTGGCTGCCTTTAGACAAGTCAGAAATGCAAAGTACATAGTACATAAAGCCCATTTCCAGAGAGTTAACACAGGACATCTGTTGGCATTTTTTCTAATTTCTTTACATGCCTCAGCTGATGGGGTTTCCTCATTGCCCTAGGAAAACTCTCATACTTCTGTCTGAAACAGCAACTTGCAATGCAATGAAAGCATTAGTAGAAAAAAAAATTAGATATTTATTCAAATTCAAGAAGATTCTACTTTTAAGTAGACCATGGAATTCAGGAGGATAGAAACATACCAGGGCTGGAGCTGTTGAGTCTCACTTAAGATGAGCCCTTTGCTAGGAAACATGGCACCTTGGTTAGTTTTATATTTTTCCCCCAAAAGTCACATGCTTGCACACGTGCTCCCCACTCCCTTTGCAGGCCCTATGCTTATGTGATACTGCTAGAGAAGCATAACTTCATAAACCTAATTGCTTAAAAATAGGATCTGGCAGAGCACCAGCTCCTAGATCAGTCTGTGAAGCGTTCAGAGGTTTTAGGCAGCAGAGAATTTTACCTCAGGCTATTACATTCCAATACTTCCCTCCACTCCCTTCAGAAAATCACTAAAATATTTGCAGCAATTCCAAGGACAGTTGCTCCCCTTGACAGACTGCTATGCTACTTGGGGGGCCCAAAAATAAAGAAATAAAAACAAAAAGCTTTTTGACACCAGAGCACTTACAACTCCTTTAACTCTCTAAATGTTCCCTATTCCCATTTCTTTTAATCTTTTTTAGATTCAGGGCCATTCTGTCTGTGTCAGTTCTGTTTCTGTCCCAGCTCAAAGAAGAATCTCCACACACACTCTCTTGCTTTAACTATGTTTGTGTTGCTCACCATTCTCAGGTGAGCTCTTCCACTCTCCACAGCTCATGAGATCTCCTTCACCCACTGCTTTCATGGCTTTTCAGCCTCCACAGGAAAGGGTAGGAAGCAAATTTGGTAAGGGTAGAAGGCTCAATGTTGACCTGCTTCCTTGGAAAACTGAGTCATCATCTAATAGCAACATACAGATCTCGCTGGATCTGTAAATTTGGAGGAAGGGTTCAGCTATGGAAGCTGAGTATCACAGAAAAAAACATTTCCTGTAATTTCACTGATCTTTCAGGAAGAGAAATTGTGTGCAGCAGAGCATGAACTGATCCCCTCCCCTCCCTCAAATGGCTGCACAGGTGGTTCCAGTTTCTTTAGCTGCTCTCCACACAGGCTCCCACTGGGTCTGTGTGTGCACTGTCCCTGGGCATGCCCACAGCCATCAACGGCACCTCTGCTGGGGTCACCCCTTCCCTGCACTGCCACTGCACCCCTTAGTTCTGCCTGGCTGCTCCTGACCTCCCCTCTGCTCTCCCAGCCATCCCCCTGGGAAGCAGCACCAGCAACCTTTGCTAAAAATACCTCCTGAGCATCATAAATAGCAGGATGGTAGGATTCTTAATCCCCCTTCAGGCACTTGGTCTTTTTGCTTTTGATAAAGATGGAGTGGCAACAATGGGCAGAGAATAAAATGCATCTTACAGTACTGGTCTGCTTGGCCTGTCCCTTGCAGAAAGGAAAAATGAGGGCTCCCTGTATCCACAAATGCTGTCAGCAGAGGACAAGAGAAAAAGGGGAAGATTGCTATTGCAAGAAGTCACAAAGTCTCCCCAAACCAAAATTTTGAACATTTTTAACTCAATAGGATATTATTTATTGGCCAAACCACAAGACCAGTGTTCCTAAAGAAAAGCTCAGACCTGCAGAGCAGCTGCGTCATGCGGGGAGCCAGTCAGCAGGAAAACTCAAAGGAAGGGAAAGGTTGGCTCCTGCCCTGCTGAACTTTTGTACCACCACAGGCTGTACAGAACAAGCCAAATGCACAGTGCCAGGCCAGCCTGGCAGAAGGAAGGGCAAGATCCAGCCCTCTCATGCCACTTGACTCTTGAAACACTTTAACAAATGCTACAGGAACCCCTCCACAGCCCTGCCAGACGGATTTGAAAAACCCCTGCACTTCCTAAGGACTGAGGTCATGCTGTATCTGGAAATAAAAAATGTGTTATAGAATCTAAAATCAACTGCCATTTGAGTTTTTTAGCCATTTCCCTTACTGAAACTATTGGTGTAGAAATTCATAAGTTCCAAAAAAAGTCTGCAAGCTTTGTTGACACCTGTAATTCCAAATATTCAAAAATTCAAAAATCCTGACATACAATAAAAAAAATGCTAGATGGCTTTTTTGGTTTTTCTACATTCTCCTACAAGTTTTATAAAAATAAAGCTAGAAAATTTTGCCCTTGTCTGCTGCAGATCTAAGGCAAGGGCATCAAAAGTGCTTTTTCCTGCATAAACATGTAGGAAAATATTTACTATGTTGCAAGCATGAAAACAAATATGGTATCACTGTGGCCACTATGATACAGTCACAGCCACTGACAATTTAAAAAATTTCAATGGCATTTTCAGAAAGGTAGAAATAAAGACAAGGATACTGGAATTTTATTGCAAATTAATCAAATCATATATGAACATTATTGGTTAACCAGAACCTTTTTCTTTGAAACATAAAATTCTAAATATGCACTGCACATCTAAGTACACAAAACAGTTTTGTCATTCAGCCCAAATATCAAAACATCTGGCAAAAGAAAACAGAAAAAAGTATTTATAGACATTTTTGGACAGAGATTACTTCAGGTCAAGTCTGAAAGCATCCTTAAGCTGCAATCATCAAAATCTTTTATCAGTGATTTTGGATTTAGCTAGTGTTACTAAGAGAGAAATATAACATAGGCTTTTTATAGCAGCTGCCAATTCAACAATGATCAAAGTTTTATTATTCTTCCTTAGATCAAAGTCTGGACTGAATAATTTTGGGATTATCTCCAGCTCATAAAGTAGAATAAACAGTTTTGGATAACCACATTATTATATAACAATACAGTCTTTTTGCAATAAGTTTTGCTCTTATTTACATATGCCACAAGTTTTTAATGGATTGGATTAACATTTAATTATTTTATTGGCTTATGAGGACGATGAAAGAGAAATTTATACAATAGCAGCAGAAGGCCAGAGAAACATTCAAATGGTGTCTTGTGCATCTACATTCATATGCAGAGGACATTCATGAGAAGAGGTGAAACCAAAATTAGGAGAGTAAGACTGGGCATACTTCAAGTGAGAGATAATAGGTTTTACACCTCTGCTCATTATGAACCACTCAAGACATCTGGAGATCTCTTGTGGGACAGAGGCATTCACACACACCTTGGCACAGCCTGTCCACGCCCTTCCAGCTGGGATAAGGGAGACAAAATCAGGATACTCACATTGTGCTGGCTTTCATTAGCAAGCATAAAATACTGCTACATGCATAATACTCAGCAAAATTATTTTTGTAACTAAACTGAATTGTAAAGGTGCTTAGATTTGAGTTTCACTCAAGTGTGCTTTCAGTCAAGAAAAATAATGGTTTTCATTCTGAGAAAACCATTGATTTCCACACTCTCTGTTGACCACAGGCTCATCAACTGTGTTCCTGTTCCACAGAACAAGGTGTTTACTCTTATCTTCAGTGACACAGCCAGTCCTAAGTTCATCTCTTCCTTTACACCCTAATTCTAGGAAATTCATTCCCCTTTCACAGTCTTTCTGGTAGTCAGCTCTCCCACAGATGTTGATTAAGTGAAATGGCATCCCAGGAGACCAGAAAAAGCCATTACTTTGGCATAAACTGTTTTACAGGTTCTGTAAGCAGGGCCAAAACTTAAGAGCTGGAACATCTTTTTCAGATTTGTTGCTCTTACAGGCTCTCAGCTATGTTTCTTTATCATTAACTAGGTTTCAGCTTTTATATAACCTGGTTGTCTCCCAGACTTTCTAATGCCAAAAATAAACTGAAAGCTTTCATCACAAGTTAAAAGGAAACTGTAATTTGAACAGCAGTTTTGCTGACTTCTCTGTTGATCAAAGATGCCTCATACGAGCCTGATGTAATAGAAACAAAATCAGATTTATAATAACAGTAATTAAAGCAGAATCCTTTCATTGAGTGAAATCTCACAGTCCTGACTTGTATAAGACTTATACTGGAGGAACAGATGAAATGAGAGCCCATTTATTAAGTTGAGGTACCATTTACAGCAAAGGGAATGACAAGTACTAAAAAAATGATGCAAAAACTACTTAAGCTTCACACTTTTTATTAAAATGTGTCCATCTCTATAACATCACATGGCCTGTTTTGCCATTCCAGAAACAGAATAAAATATTTATTAGTAAGGAAGCAGTAAATCAACATCTTATCATGCCCTCCCTGTAGAGCCCTCTGTGCTACAACCACCCCTTTGACTGAACTCCAAAAGGATCATTTCTTAGTGCCATGGCAGTAAGTTACCAGGAAAAAAGTCTGTAAGAAATAGAAAAAACCACTGCTGGCCTCATCAGTGAACAGTACCACGTCCTGCAGTCGTCAGCATGCTCCAAAGACAGCCAAGCACAGGTCTAAAGGCTTCAGGAGCCTGAACCTCACCATTTGCTGCCTGGCTTGGACTGGTTTTCCTGTACCAGCCTCTCAGATGAAACTGCAAGAACACCACAGGGGATAAAAATACCTTCTGCCTCACCTTTGAGAACATCATCTTCTTGATGCTTCACACTTCTGTTCACAGTGCCCTCAGTCACAGCTGCACAGAGCAGGCATCTCTCCATGGACTTCTCCCTGCAATCCCACCAGCACAGCAGGAAAATGCCAGCAGCCTCCTCTCTGGAGGCACAGGGCATCCTGGTGCCACAGAACACTGGCTCATCACACCTTTTCACACACCAATCTCTTTCACAATTGTGAGACCAGGTCCTCCTTCCACTTCAAAACGTGGCATTCAGAGGAGCAGAGTAATGGTTTTCAACATGAAATGCATATGAACTTTTTCTATCCATGAAGAAATAACTCCAAGGATACTTAAGCTGGCCACAACAAACTTTGCAGCAGCACAGAAGCCAACACAGGCTGCAGAACCCACACAAGAACTTGGGCAGGTAGTCAGAGGTAGCTCCTATTCAGCTCTCACTAAAGCTCTGCACTGTAACTCAAATATGTGCACATGAACAGCAGGCACTGCACTGTGGATGTGCATTTCATCAGTTACATGGAGCAAAATTATTCACCAAAGCCCTAATTCTGGATGAAATTCTGGATTGAAAATGGAAAAAGAAGGATGTAAAACAACCCCATCACACTGGTGTGTGTACCTTGCTGAAGCCTGTCTGTCCATCCTTGATTGCAAACCAAGGATTTCTCTCCATGACATCTGGGACTCTTATTTGGATGTGAGCTTCTGAAAACTTATTTCTTTTTGAAAATATGACATAATAAAGGCTGAGCATTTAAAAAATGCATATCTTACAGTTTTTCTCTGCTATTGCTGCCTCATGTTTAGGAGTTTTCTATAGGTTTTTAATGAAGAACAACACCTAATTATAAAGATACTTTTCCTTAAACAGTATGTCATAAAAAAATTTAAGGCTACTTGCTGGTATCAGAACTCACAGGCAAAAGTCTGCTTTCCACAGTGTGACTCTGCCTTAGCACTGCAAAACTAAGAAATACTACACCAGTCACATGAACTAACCATGTGTGGTTTTCATCTTCAATTACTAACAGATTAGATTAAAAAATAATCTGAAATATTCAATTCAAACCTACTAAAGGAAAAAATAGAAATCCCCATCTTGTTTTCAGAGACTGTGAAACACATGAGGTTCTGGTGTTCTTCACTAAAAGCAATTTCGCTGCTTTTCCTTCCATAAGCTGATGCTTATTTTCCTTCTTTGCAATTCCTTTCAAAACCATGCATCTAAAATAGACTCTACCTCATTGTCCCAGTTTCCTCTTGTTGTTGCCATTAGTCTATGCAACTTTTTCCATGCATTCAGGACTAATTTTCATTAATCTCAAAGCACAGGCTAAGCTTTGTTAAGGGGGAAAAAATAGGACAAGGCATCAAACCTTAAAAAGAGCTTAAAAGAGATACTGTTTAAATCAGATACCTCTGTAAAATATTCTTCTTTCCCACTGAAACAAAAGCTCTACCAGGCCTAAAGATTCAGGTGCAGCTACTGCTTCTCATGTACAGACATGCACAGCTTTCAGTGATTTGACAATCCAGGTGCTGATTCTGAGCTACTCAAGCCATTAAATTGAGGTTCAGACCCTAAAATGAGTAGTGAAAAAGGCATAAATCATTACATGTATTTAGAAGAAATAAACAGAAAGTACAGACAGGATTAAATAACAGTATGAAATCAGCACAGAAGAAATTTGGGGCAAAAGCTGAGGAGAGAAAAGCTCTCAGAGCCAGTTCCAAATTCTGCCTGCACAGGTATTCTGAGTAGGAAACAGCTGTGTTGGCAGGACTGCACACCCAGCCTGCCTCAGGTAGGGCTGCAGAGCCCCAGAGCCTGCCAAGAACACGTTCCTTCAGGCTGTGGAGCCTTGTAGCAGGGAAAACGGGGACAATCACCAGGACTGGAAGCATTGAAACTACAACACTTGTCTATTCATCAGCATGCTAAAACTCCCAGCTTCTGAAATGAAGGAAATGTCCAGCCAGCCCCACTCTCCAAGTCAGCCAGCCTGAGAGCGTTTGGTAACAGCCATGAAATAGTCACATCACAAATTAGGGACATCATGACATGCCTGAAAGAAATACCTCTGACAACAAGGAGAAAAACACAGCACTGCCTTTCAGAAAAGGATACAGCAGCCACATCTTCAGTGGCTGGTTCCTTTAGATAAGAGCAATATTACCCTGAAAAACACAGACTGTAATAAAACATTGACCAGAAGCTCCCAGCAGCAAGTTTTTAAATCACTCAGCATAGACTTCAATCAAAACCACTGCTGCCAGCAACAGCAGCCATGTCTACAGCCATCTGAGAAAATTTGGAGAAGATAAATAAAGACTCTTAATGGTAAGAACTCAAGATTTAGTATGCAAATTTCTCATTGGAAAATTGATGATTTCTTCACACAGAAGTTTCCAACTGTGAGATACATCAACCAAGAAACGTGCAGTGTCCAGGAAGAAAGAATTGCGGTAGCACAACATAATGAGCTGAAGTTTCTCATCTGCTGTTAGAACTCTATTATCAACTTGTGTAAGAACAAATGAGGAGCCTTAGAAGAGGCCCACAAGGCAGAAATTCCCCTGTTCTGACCTGACCCTCAGACTCAGACGAGAAAAAAAAAAAAAGCCCAGGACTTGTCTCACCTGTAAAATGAGGACTCTTTTTCACTACTGTCATGGTGATTTATTTGTCTGAAATGAGAAGTCTTTGATCTACATTTTTTAAAAAATCATATAGGAAAAGACAAGGATTGTAGTATAAAATAAATTCTTAAACTAAACAACTCTACTTCTTTGACTATTGAGCAGGCTAAAAACTGCACCTGCCTTCTCTACAATACCCACATTAGCAGCATCAGGGTAGCACACTCCAGCTTGTTAAAACTGGACAGGAATAATATTTGTTCAACACTGGCTTCTGTCAAAATTCAGTGACTTTTTCACAAAAAAAAAAAAAATATCAGTCTTGATAAAACTTCTATTTCACACGTGTTTGTTTTCCTGAAGTAGTTGCTATTGGACTAAATACAGCTCGTGCTAATTCTTTCAATATTTAGGGAAAAAATTAGCAAAGATCTTTGTATTTGATCACACCAAACACTCCCTTTTGTGCCTGCTTGCTCTAGCATAACTGAAGATTATAATAGTTAAAAATAGCCACTTTTCCATTAACTTAGACCTTCATGATAACAAGTAGTTTTGACAGTTTTTAAGCAGTGTGAGATAACATGCACAAGTAGGTCACAGTTATACTTGGCTTTAGAAAAATGTCTTTCATCCAGGGAATTTACAGCTCTTTGCAAACAAGCCCTTAGGTAAGCAACAATCTATAAGGCTTACTCCAACACCCAAATTCACTCATGTATGAGTCCTAACAGCAACTGCTTAACAACAGCTGAAAGTAGAATATTAAGCCTTTTGCAAACTGCAAAACTAAAAAGCCTGACTGACGTCAATGGCAGCTCTCCACTGATCCCAACAGGCTGTAGAGCAGGACATGAAAGTGCCCTGGGAAGGACTCCAACTTGACAGGGAAGAGAAAAGTGATTTCAAAGTTTGTTTCAGCTCCTAATTCAGTCACAAGATTTCCAAAATTATTTTTTGTTCAAGCTTCTGGGAATACTTGTCTGTGCTGCTTCATCTGGCATTTGGTCAGCACATCTGCTAAAGCCATACTACAAGGAAAGTGGTGGAAGAATGTTAGAGACCTTCCATCTACATAACAACAGGAGCTGAGAGACAGGTGTGAAGGACTGCAACAACAACCTCTGTGAAGAGTGGAAGGAAAAAAGGAAGGTTTCAGAAAATTCATCTTAAGGCACAGGTGAGGCATTCGTCCTCACAGCAGCCCCTCTGAAAAATTTAGCTGCCATTATTTCCATTGTACAAGTAGGGAAGCATAAAACTTTTAATCCAGAGTTCTATTTAAGGCAAAATTACATGAATTTGTGTTATCAGTTATAATTTATGTATTGATTTATAATTTGTCAGAATTTCACTGACTATGTGGGTAGTTTTGGTTAAATAACAACAAGGAACTAGAGCAGGAGAGTTAAAAGGAATGGTCCAAAAGCCACGAGGTACTGCTGGATTTCAGGAGTTTCTTCTGTCATCTGTTGCAGTCAGTTCACTACACCATGCTGCCTCCTGGAGCAAAAGAGATGAATAGAGAGCTGCACAGATTGAACACTGGTAATACTGTGAGGTTTTTTACTACCCCTTGAATATCCTCTGCATCTGAGTAAGAAAAATGTCACGGGTAAATGTTTAACCCTTTTGCTATGCTAGTTATGCTTGGTATATAATCAACAAGCAGACAGCTCCAAGGGCTTGATGCATTCAGAATAATAATGATCACCTTTGGACATCTAACGCCACATAAAATATTAACAATCAATATTCGCTGAGCTTGCAGACCATAATGATGGCGTGGCTTTAATGTGACTGCATATGCATGAGGTAATGAAGCACAGGGTCCCTATCTGGCATTCAAACAAAGCCCTAACCCCATAAACACTCACTCCTTAACTCCTTACTTGTGCTACACTCTCATGAGTAACCTCATGAAGATCTGTCACATCACTTAAATGTGTAAAAGTTAGTTTCTATGTTGACTTTTAACAGCAAGAGTGTTTAAAATTATAAATAATGACAATGGTCTATAATGTTTCACACACAAACGGCCTTTAATCAGCACTGAATAAATCTATTTATTTACCTAGTCTCACGTATATTCCACATAAATCTATTTAACTTTAAAAGGATTTATTGATAGAAATTAATATCTTCATCTGTATCATGAACCTTATTCACTACTTCCCTAAAGACCTACGACTGTCTTACTCTCTCTCTCTCTCTCTCTCTCCAATTAATTACTCTGAAGAAACGAGATGGCACGAGAGGGACTGAGAAAGAATTCACTTTCCTTCTCCAGGCAGCTCTCCAGTAGAATTAAGCAGGCATCAAACATCATGTGTTGTGCAGATGAATGGGAGAGAGGGACAGTGGGGGGAAGAAAGGGAAATATGGCCAGTGGAAATGTTCCCTGGCTTCCCATTCTGTATGGTTCAGTTTTTGTGAGTCATCTGCAAAGCTGAAATTGCAAAGTTTTTATGTCACTTTTTCAAATCCAGGTATCCATTTGATAAAATCTGCTCCAGGTTATAAAGCTTTGCTGGGTGTTCCCCACAAATACTAATGCAGCCTTAGCACAGCACTGATGCTCATATGCTTAGTGTTCTTCCAGAAGTGGATTCTTTGGAGACCAATACGGTCCATTTCTCCCTAAAGCAAGAAATCTACTGTTCCATGAAGAATTATGCCACTCTAACACCATTTATTATTTATATCTAAAATGGGTGTGATGCTTTAGGAGCATGGTCATAGCCACAAAGTGCCAACAACCTTTTAGGAGCCACACGATGCCTTCAGTGTGCATGAAGCTCCTTTGGATGTCAACAACAATCCAAGCAGATGAAAGAACTGGTCCAGGCTGAGCAGTATTCATGAAGATGCAGAGAGATCAAAGTAGGAACAAATAAGATGCATCCCTACATTCAGGGGTTTGTCAATTTGCAATATATAATTTTTATAAAGTATTTGTTTCAAATCAGAGATAGCCAGGGAGTGGTTTCACTTGTCATTATTGTGCAGATAATTGTCTATCTTCAGGAGATGCTTACAAGTATTTCTGCTTTGTTATGACAAAATTCAGAAAATGCCTAACTTTATGTCTCCAGTCCGTTAATTTGTAGTAACCCTAAAGCATCAGTCTTTGTGCCACACCTGTGTCAGTTTCTCATATTGGAAGCATAACTTTGGGACAAGATGAGATCTGCAATCAACGAGGCTGATCAGTTCATCTCCAGCCCAGAATGGGCAAACACACAGCCGGAGTTTACACACAAATGCACGCAAATTACAAAGGCTATTCAAGTTTAAGCCATAGTGTTAAAAAATGTAAATCTAAAGTAAAACTCAAAACGTTAATTTCAAGCCAGATGCAGACGTCCATCAGAGGTACAAACCGACGATTGGATTTACCACCACACCCTACCAGGAGCACTTGCGTTACCAATGACAGGACAAGCCGGATGCCTCACTGCGCTCATCAGACACCCAGTTCAATCCGCTACCATTCCCCGAGCAGCAGCACCCCCGAGGTCTGACCCTACGCCCACCCTGCTCCTTTCTCTGCGCACATCCATCTATTCCCACCGTCACCCAACGCGTACCGAGCCGCCGCTTCCCCGTGCCCCTACAGCGGCCCCCGGCAGGTGCGGCGGTGCCCGGCCCCGGAGGATGCTCTGCGGCGTCCGGCCCCGCTGCAGCCCGCGCCGGACCCCCGCACGGCCCGGCTGCACAACGGCACCGGGCAGGCGACGGCGGGCGGGGGATCCTCCCCTGGCCGCCCCCCGCCCCGAAACCGCCGGCGCAGCCTCGGGGTGCGGGGCACCGCAGCGCGGCCGGGCGGCAAGGTCAGCGCGGCTCCGGCGCTGCCCCGGCGCGGCACAGAACCCACCTCTGGCAGACATGGCTCAGCCTCGGGCTCGGCAGCCGCGGAACTGCTGCTGCTGCTGCTGTGCTGCTGCTGCTGCTGCTGCTGTGCTGCTGCTGCTGCTGCTCCTGCTGCTGCTGCTGCGTGGCGGCAGCGCACGGCCCGCACCGCCCTGCGCCCTCCGCGCCGCGGCGGCCGATGCGGGGGGCGGCGGCCGATGCTGGGCCGGGCCGGGGCGGGCGGGTCCGCGCCGCCGCCGCGCTCCCTCCCTGCCCAGCCCTGCCCGGCTCTGCCCTGCCCGCCGCGGTGCGGGGCGGCGCCGGGGGCGGCCCTGCGGGGCGGGAGCGCGGCTGTCAGTGCGGTGTGTGCGGGCTGTGTGTGTGTGCGTGTGCGTGTGCGTGTGTGTGTGTGTGTGTGTGTGTGTGTGTGTGCGGGCTCTGTGTGCGTGTGGTGTGTGTGCGGGTCTGGCTGTGCGTGTGCGGGCTCCGGGCGGGGCAGCACCGGCGGAGCGGCCGCAGCCGCTGCCGGGCGCGGTGACCCCGCTCGGGTGCGGCGGGGCGAGGTGCGGGGCGCGGTGCCGCAGAGGGCGACAGTCGGGGACAGCCGCTCCGCCGGCAAGAGCCACAAACGCCAAGGAGAGCAGCGCGGCAGAGCTCCAGCTCCAGCTCCTCGGAGGGCTGGATAGGCGTGTCTGCTCGCTGACAGCGCCGTGCGACAGCAGCTCCGCTCGTTCGGGACCTGGCGCTGAAGTCTGTGGCACAACTTGAAATTCACGCACCGAACAGCAAAGACATGCCTGCGTAACTGTATGTAAATTGTATATAAACACAGAATTTCTAGCAATGTTGTCTGCAAAGCAATCATGGCGTTAACACACCGAGAAGAGCACTCAGCTTTCTCCTGGCACCTTGATAAAAGTACCAAGCGACCAAATGCAGCGCACCAGAAAAACAAGATCAGTATCTGGTGGACACCTTTACCCAGCCTCCAACCTAGTGAAGCCAAATATTCCCATGCTACACTAAAAAGGAAACCCCTACGCCACCAGATTATTAGATGGTGTCAAGAGTTAAGCAAATCAACAATCTCGTTTGTCAAGAATGACAGGTTCGAAGATCACATCAGAATAGTGCAGTTAAAACATTAGAGCAGACTTTTATCAATTTCAGAATGGGCAACAATGAAGTAAAAAACAGAAAGCCCAATCTGTGATGTTCTGCAAGGAGCCAACATGCAAACTGAATGACAGGAAAGACTGAATCACACTCCTCCACTCTGATCTACCATGCACTCCACATCTACATACTAGCAAGAAGCCTACACAATTTTCCTATCAAAAAAAACCCACAATTACCGGAATCACATCTTAGAGAGGTGGTAAAGATTGCATTATCACGTGGCCATAGGTCAGGAATGGATGCTAGTAGGAGATGTACAATGGATTCTCACTGCTGTCTGCAAGTGCAGCCCAGCCAGTGCCTCTGCTGTGTCAGATCCAGCCTGTGGCACTGCTCACCTTCCCCCTCATGCCAGCAGAGCAGGGAAGGTATTTGTGTAGGGACAGCAGCAGGATGGGCAGCACTCACATGCCCCCTCATCAGGGGATACAGGCACAAAAAATGAATTGGCACATCTGTTTGCCTGAATTTGTGCTCATGCTCACACTCTGCAAAGACTTTTAGCCACATCCAGCTCTGTTTGCCATGGATTACCCCAGTGTTCCCTACACTTCAATTCAATCATATTCCTTATATCATTCTGTTTTCTTCCCCCTTGCAAATGTTTCCGAATCTGGCGGCAGGAATAAAATAAATCTAAAGTTCTTCTCTCTCTAAACTCTTATGGCATTATCCTTAGCTGGTGATCTGACATCCCTTGAAAAACAATTATTTTCCCATCTCTTTTTCTGAAATTAGAAGAATTTTCCACTTGCAAATAACTGAAATTTTCTTTCTTGTCCAAAAGAGGCAAGGTTTTCCTCAGTCAATGTAGTATGACAGCGTTTTGTATTTTTAATTAAGTCATTTCCTATTCACTTCCTCAGTGAGTTTCTGACTAGCACTATCACAGGTTCTCCTCTGTGGTACTTAATAGATGGCTTTAAAAAGAAGGTTCGGGAACATGCAGAAATTAGCTTTTTAATTAAGAACTTCCTTTCTTTATACTGCTAGGAAATAGGAAGGGAAAGGCATTTGTTCCTTGGGATTCTATAGAGCACAAAGAGTTTATTCCATTCATTGTGTAAACGCTCTGTGGCAGAGAAGTTGAACAGACATGTTGGCCAGAGAATACTAAAATGGGTCAGATATAGCACTCATTTCTTTAAGTGAGCTTTTTAGCTGGATTTCCTGAGAACCTGAGGCTGATGGAGTTTTATTTTCCTGTCTGTCCCCTCCATCAAGTCGCCTCAAGAATTTTCAGATTTGGATATGGAGAACTTCAGGTTGACTAAAAGGTATAATTCAGAACAAGTTTGACATCTCTATGAGTTTTGTAGTAATTAGCACTTAAGAAGAAAAATTAAAATAAAGGAGAAAAGCTGCAGTGGAGACAGTTACCAGTTCTGGAGGCCACGTCTTCATTAACCATAAGTACCAGCTGGGCAATCTGCATGTGGGCAGCTAAATCAGCTCCTGAGGTTGCTGTCTGAGATCCTGTCAGTATCTAGGGAATGTGGAAGGAAGCTGAAGAGGGTGGAAAAGGAAAGTACAGAGAAGAGAGGAACCATTATGATTATTTTACAGGTGAAGTTGAGTCAGAGAAGATGGACAAGCCAATCCAAGGCTTGCTCACTCTCCTGTGCACTCCCTCTTCTCTCAGCCCAGCCCCTGTGCTCCTGCTTCCCTCACTGCAGCACTGGCTTGATCCTCACAGAACTACTTTAGCTCATTAATTAACAAAGACTTGCTCACTTTCTGTATCCAAATTCCCTACATTTGCTGTCTGAACCAAAGGCTCAGATAAACACTGGAACATGACTGAAGGCAAGTGCAGAACTGCACAGCCAGGAAGGGTGAGGAACCATTAGAGGCAACAGAGAATATCCTTGGTAGCAGCAGCAGCTGTTGAGCTGTTTGATTGAGCCATTTCCTGACTGCTTTAGAAGTCCATTAAGGAGCAGTGATTGACATTGTTTTATTTCAGGCATCTACCTGAGGCTCCTGAATTAGTCAGCAGGGAAGTAGGATCCTATCTCCTGCATTTTGCTATTGACTGTACAGACTAAGCTTCTAACTCAAAGTGTTAAAAGATCCATTAAGGTAATTTTTTAAAGGTATTTAAGCTTCAAGAGATCCAAACAGGCACCCTATGATTTTTCAGAGATGCCCAAATATTAATATATTTTACCAAACAATAGGTGTTTCCAAGTCCTGTCTCAATGTCCTTGAGGAGCTAAGTGTGTTGTCCAAGGTCACAGAGAAAATCTATGTCAGAGCAAAGCACAGAACTTGCATCTTCAAAGAAAAGTATCCCAAATACTGAACTGTGTTCTCTGTGCAGCATACCTTGCTGTCACTTTAGCCTTTGTGTGAATATAAACCAGAAAGTTCTCCTTTAATCACTTTTGAACCAGTTTGTCTCTACAAAGTAGGATAGTAGTTTTAAAAGTAATTAAGATCCCATCAGTGGTATGTAAATCTATTTTTCCCATGAAAATGAGCACAGAATGACACAGGGAATAAAAAAAAAACAGGTAAAAGTCAGCATTGCATCTTTGTCTGATGCAGATAGCTCTTCAGCCAGACTATACCTATTTTTGCACAATGCAGGATCTTTCCTCTTGAAAATCATTGTGAGAAAAATCAGAAATTTTTTTTTGAACAGACAAATTCTTACAGAAGTAGGTTTCCAATAACAACTTCTGTGGGCAAGGCAAATGGAAAGGATGACCAAGATTGGTCTGAATAATGATGGAAACTATTGGATATTTCTACTAATTTTTCCTATATCTTCCACCATAATTCCACTGGCTTCTTTTTTAGGGAAATCAGACCTAACAAAATCTAGAGCATTACTAAGCCTGATAATTTAATCAGAATTTTAATAAGCTCAGAATAAATAGTTTCCCGTGACATGAATGACAAGAAAACATGACAGTTCTCTTACTTTCAATATAAGACTCTTACTAGAATTTGCAATTAGTCAGTAATGGACAAGATATTAAAATAAATACATGGCCTCTCACTGATTACACTGAGCTTCCAGGGCAGTTCCTACTAATCTCTATGGAGAAAATTTCCCTTTTATACATTTCAAAGGAGAACTGAGTTCCAAATTACTCGCACCAAATATTAATAGAAATCTTTGCTTAATTTTTTCCTTTTTTTCCTAAATATCCCACACAGAGATATATATAAAAAGAGACCTATCCATTTACAAAAAAATAAAATTCAAAAAGATAGGACATTCTCCTGCATGAGACAAATCCCAGAGTAATCCTCCTGGTTTCTTCTTATTCTGGTTTTCTTAAAAAACTCCTTTCTTCTACATGCTATTCAACCCTCCATACTGTTCTGTGGAATATGCACTTTTACAGCAAAAGTTACAATATTGAACTTATGTTATCCTGAGTCAGTCTTGACTACCAGACTTGAATAACCCAGAAAGTTTTACACAGATTATGTAAGATGAGGCCATCACATAAATACATAAATAGGTTTTACATAAGCCAGAAATATTGGCAATCCTGGAAAACTAAGGGAAAATCCAGGGCTCAGATAAGCCTGTGAATACCTACTCTACATTGCTCTTCCATCACAATGACTGCTGTGCCTGTGGGAACTTAGGGCACAAAGGCCAAAATGACAAATTGTTTTCTGAGAGTCAGCTTTGGAAATGTCATCTAAATGTTGGGCAGCATTTACTACTGAAGAACTTCAGCATCACCCCTGTGTGTGAACCTTACCAGGAAGATGCCAACAAAGAGCTCAGAGTCAGAAACTTGACCAGGTTTTGCTCCAGGTTGTCCCAAGGTCACGTGTGAAGTTTGTGCTGTGAATAAGAGCTGTAAGCACAGGATGATGAGCTGCATCCCAGAGTCCTGAGGGAATTGGCTGATGTAGTTGCCAGGCCACTCTCCATGATATTGGAAAAGTCATGGAAGTCAAGTGAAGTCCCTGGTGATTGGAGAAAGGGAAACATCGCTCCTATTTTTAAAAAGGTTGGAAATGAGGAGCCTGGGAACCACTGAGCCATCAGCCTCACCTCTGTGCAACAGATCCTCCCAGCAGCTCTGCTAAGGCCCAGGGAGAGCAGGGAGGTGATTTCAGAATGCCAGCATGGAGTGACCAAGGGCAGGTCCTGCCTGACAACCAAGTTGCCTTGTATGATGGAGCACCTGAATCAGTGGTTGCATTCAGGACAGACAGAGACAACCCACACACTGCCTTTGCTGCTATCTATATACTTTTCAGAGCTGCATCAAGTAAGGACTTTATCTCACTATGTGCCCTGCTTTACCCTTTACCCTAAAGAATTTGCTGTGGCCAGCCTGAATTAAATTATGAAGTTAAAATTTGTTAAATGTGTGTTTTTCCGTAGAGTAATTTTTGTACTCCATAGAGTAATTATTTTGTAAAACATGGCAGGAATTTCCTTGGTCAAAGTTCACTTTAGCAAAGATGGTTATGAATAATATGGAATGAGTAGCAAAGAATATTCTAAGTAAGTTTAAGCCAAAACCTCTCAGCACTGCTATGCACAGGAAAGTTTGGTGAATCAGAGGGAAAATACACCTGTGGTTGCAATTACAATGAGCCAAACTCTGAGACATGTATACATCACATTCTGCTGTGAACAGCCAGGCTTGTGTGGGGTAGAAAGTCTGGGGCCAAAAAAATTAATTATCTAAATCATCATGAAAGTACCTCGATGTGTAATTTGGTGTCTGATCATAAGAGATACTTAGGTTTCTCCCTGTGCTCCTGGAATTCACACATGACTGCTGTAATTTCTCACATGCTATTTTCTTTATACGTATTTTCTATCCTGAGCTCTGTATTGCAGGGCCCTCTGGCTGAGAAGTATAGAATTGGACAGGGCTCCCTTCAGAGCACATCAAGATCATTCCTTAATTAGCTGGTGGATGCAGTTTGATTTGAGAGCACAAAGTACTGGCTCTTTTTCAGCAACTGAATGCCTTGTTCCTTGTCATACTAACTCAAGATATCAGCCCCTGGTACCTGACCTGGCACTGATCAGTTTTATGGCCAAGGCAAATGCCTGCATGTAGACACATCCTCCTCGACAAAAATCTCCTGGAAATTGTGATGGCTGCTTCACAAGGACTCAGGACACACTTGGGAAAAGCCAAAAGCACAGTCCGAGAGTCATGGCAACAATAAACTGAAATCCTGAAAGATTCCTGAAAATATTTCGAAAAAAAACCCCAACACTTTTCCTGTTAGTCTTGCCCAATATGTTCATGTACAGAGGTTCTGGGTATTTTCTGGTATTTTCTTTGACACATACCAATAAATCTATCTGTTATACATGTAATGTATTTAAAGCTCAGATCTAGATGAGTTTTCTCATGCAATATTTTTCTTTCAATGTGTTAAAAAAAAAAAAAAAAAACAAACCAGAAGGTTTAATTCAGTCATGCTTTTTTTTTTTTTTGGTTCACTTTTGAATCTGTTTGAGCTTAAAGCTGATGCCAATTCTCCACAACATTCAGTTGTTTATTCCACAGCAAGTCACGCCGTGGAGATGCCAGCAGATGACTGAATTCCCTAGTTAAGCCCATCACTGGAGTAAAACACGGGGTCAGGCTGCCCTCTGCGGGCTGGGATCTGGATCTGGGACAAATTGTTTTGCAACACCACACAGAAACTGGTTATTGTGAGTACAGGATTTCGACATCTGAACACAGAATTTTGATTTATGATGTACACGTAATGCCAATATAGCAATTGGCTCTCTGCTGCCTGGCTGCTGCTGCTGCAGAGGAAGAAGGAAATGCAGACTGCAGGTGTCTGATGCAGCAGTCAGCACTCCAGGTACAAATAACAGCTCAATCTACACCACCTGGGACTTCCTGGGAGACCCAGAGGACAACAGCTTGTGAGCATAAAACCAGAGAAAATAAATGCCTGGAAATACTTCACTTGGCACATGAGCTGCCAGGCAGGAATCAAGTACAGCGTATTCCAGCACCACTCCAAGATCTAATCAGGAACAGGTTCCTTTATATTAGCTGTATTACTGCTTACTTCAGCATTTCACAACATGAGGCCTGAATGTCAAACTAGTCCAAAGCAGCCTGAGGCAAGAGAACAGGGATGAGCAACAGAAATATTCCTGCATGATGCTGGGTCTGCTACAGACTTCATTTTCTTTGCTCATTGTCAGTAGTGCCTCCAGCTCAGTTCCTTAAAGGCTTCATCCAAGTGCAGACACTTGTTCCTACAGGGCTGATGACTCAGAAAGAAATTACAAAGGATTGAGCTGCACAGGCTTTTTCTGGAAATGGAGTTTGGCTCCGAGTGTAGCTTCTGAACATGAAATTCTACCAGGAAGTATTCAGGTTCTCCCTCTACCCCCACCAACAGGTAAAATAATGCAATGTTGATATCCACGGTCACTCTCCCCTCTGGGTACCACAGGGTAATTCAGCTGGCTGTCAAGAAGGGCCAGTCTTTAAATAGAGGACCCTTCTTAAATTCATTGAGGTTTAGTTCTAATGAAGATGACGCAAATATCACGTGGGATGTGAGAGCCCCAGGGGAAGTCAATGTCTTTGTAAACTCAAACAGTCCTGCAGCTTCAAATAACATCATCCTAGAGCCAAGCAGGACAAGTGCACTGCTAAGACAATGGGCTGCCGGCTGTAGCAACCAAAGCTTTTACAAGGCAAGTAATACGCAGCAGTTAAGCCCAGAGGTAACACTACTGGCTGGCAAACCAATTCCTTCTATACGGGATACACAGGGATATTTTTTTCCCGAAAAAATTGCTGCGAGGGATTCGCTCTGAATCCTCCTTCCGTCCCAGCGGTGAAGGCCGGTCAGCTGCGCCCTCTGCTGTCGAGAGCTGGGACTGGCGGGAGGCAGCGGCCTCTTCCCGCTGTCACATCTGGGAACACCGCTGGAATTGTCTCATCAAACTCCGGGTACAGGGAACCATGGAGCGCATTGTGGCACTAGAGTTCGGGCCTGCCTAGGTAATTGTGCTATCAATTGTGGAAACCCGGAGCACCGGGAATATTTCTCTGTCTGCTCTGGGGTGCCCTGACCCCCAGGGGAGCACTGACTTTGACCCTCATTCATGGAGGAACTTTCCTACACTTCTAGACTAGAATCCACAAAAGTGTGGAATAGATTGTAAAGAGTACTGTAGGTGTATCACTTGGTGAGAAATTTAGGTTTTGGGATTTTTAGTATGTTGTGGATAGAAGCAAGATGGAAGGCACAGGGTGTCATCCTGGGTTTCTTCTTCATGCTCCTTCTTCATGGGCTTGGCTGGAACTCTGTAATTGGGCAGAAAAGTCTGCATTTGGGCTCTTTGGGATCAGTTATTGGGTTAAAAGAGAAAATAATCTAGGTGGCAGCTCTTAATTTGATAGTTTAGTCTTAAAAGACCTTGTAACAAGAGACTGTTAGCCATTTTGTGCCTTCTAATGAAAAGCTGCTAACTCACAGTAGTGAGACTGTTTTACTGATAAGAAATAATAAACACCTGAGTCTGAACATGAAATACCCTCTCAAGTGCCTTCAATCCAGACACAGAGAAACCCACAACTGGTACCCCAACAATCAATAATTTAAAATTAATCACAAAGCCACTACCGAGTGGATCATAAATATTTCAGACACTTGCTTCAAAATTAAGATGTTTTACAGTGCCAACATTTAATGCCAGGCTCCATGAGAGATTTCAATTATACCTCAGGACAAAGATATGCGAATTTAAAGTATGACAAAAACCTACTTTTAATTGTGAACTAATGAGAAAGAGAGCTCTGCTGAAAGCTTCTATACTTGGTACAAAGCTTCTGTACATGGTAGTAATGTGCCTGATTTAATTTGCATAACTCATATGGACTATCAAGATCAGCTTTTGTTTATGATTAAACAGATTATCTGATGAAATTTTAGGGATCAACAGATTATAGTCCATAATCCAAAGATGTAAGTAACAATGAAATCTTATTATGCATTAGAAAACAAACAATGCAGTCAGAGCTGATCTGAAAATGACTCAGAAATCTCTTAGTAGGGTCAAGGCTAAGCACCTAAATTCTCCCCTGAAACACACACAGATTCTGGCTTCCAGACTTCCCTCTCTGCAAGTACTCAGATGAAAGACTGAGGGAAGCAATTTATATCAGGTAGACCACTCATTTTTTTTCCCTGTATTTTAGGGCAAAATCCAGTTTTATGTTTATTTATACCACATTCAGACCCTTGCATTCATTACAGCTGCAATATAGCATAAACCAAGTAGTTTATCTTTAATCTCCTTGCTTTGGCTACCACAAGAAAAAGTATCCTTGTGCTCCTGCCAGCCTGCAGTGAAATTGGCTAAACTCTAACTGCTCACATCTGAGGGTATTTTATCTGCTTTCAATAATTTATGATATGCTAGCACTTGCAGATACTGTATGGCAGAACATCCATATATTTACTTACAGAGGAAAGCCTGGATTTTAATGCTTCCAGTGGAACAGAAATATTTGAGGAAAACATGATGTGATTTGAAAAGAAACGTCTCATTTTACTGACAACATGTACCTCTGACCTCCTAGTGGTCTCCTTTAGAAGCATTACATAAGATAATGCAGGGTGGTACAGAGAGTGTAACTGAAGCACAAACAAGGAATAGCTGCTGGGCAGGGCAGGCAGTATCTGCCCAGTGTTGTGTCCTCCATGGTAGCAATGAGTGCTGGTGTCAGGAGACTCCTGCAGATGTGACAGGAAAGCACTCAGACAATAGATGAACGACTGGGAAGTTTGTAACCCAGCAGAGGAAAAATTAATGTCCCCACAGAAAGAGCAGATGTGCAGATGTGGAACAGAATGCACAGGCCAGGAAATGCCTGAAAATGGGATTTATGAAATACTGCATGAGCTGATTACATGGAGCTGCTAGCGAATCAGCAAGGAGGGAGGTGATGCACGCAGCTGAGAGCACGGAACCAGAAAATTTCTGACAGAAAATGACTTGAATTCCACTGCATACTCTTCAGTGTAGATGTGCAGCATCCTTTCTGTAGCAAAGCTGAGCATCAGAAAGGTCTGAAAATGATGTTAAATATCTTCTTAGCCCTCCTCAAAAGCAGAGACCATGCAGAACCACTAAAACTTCATTCTTTATTTCATCCAAGTAGTCACTGAAAACGTAGATGTCAATCTGATTATTACAAACACAATAAAATCCTGCACAGAATATCAACAGATATTTGGCATAGCACTAACAGGAAGATTTTCATCTAGGGTAAAAAAATTCACCAAATCTTCAGGCTCTCTGAAGCAAAAGTCCAGACTGCAGGAACATCTTCTGTAATGTAGATAAATGCATCCATTAGACACTGGCCTGGTGCCATCAATCCAAATAGCAGAGAGATTTTCAGATAAAAAGGCCAGCACATTATCTCACTGTCACACACCATCTAAATTGATTTAATCTAGACAATTTCATTAATTTGTAAGAAAGGAGAAAGTTCCCAAAAGCTCTATCAATTAGAACAGCCTCACTTTCACACTTTCACTTCTCACATTCCAGCAAAACACTAACTCACTGCATGTACTTTTCCAAAAAAAGAACTACCTTGCCAAAAAAAACCAAAAAAACCCAACAAACCAGCAGAACTGTGCTCTCAAGGGTACTAAAATAGGTAGCAATACTTGTGTTTATTTCAGTGGAAACAACATCAAGCATGAGCAGGTGAAGATGTATTGTTGCACATGACATGACATTGGTAGCCCATCCATAACTGCAGCATCTCCAACTGAACCCTCACAAAAGAGAACAAGAAGAACCCAAACAAAATGTAACCTCAGCTGAGTTCTTCTGCACTGACACTGGTGAAATAATTCTTCCATTAGTTTCCAGTGATTTCATTACTATTGGTTTGCTAGTATTTATCAAATATTCCCAGCAGTGAGAAATACATACACATGGTTGAGAAATTAGAGACTACTTTAAAAGATCATTCAAAAAAAAATCTACAATTTGCAAGACATATAAGCACTAAAGACTGGATTCTGCACTATGGCTGCAAATTCAGGCCCAATCTACTGGTTGGTAAATGCAGAGTTATATGCAGAGATTCAATTTCTTTAACAGGCTTAGGAAAAGTAATTTACATGTAATATTTTCCTTTTTTTTCCTTTACTGCAAGGCATTTCACATTGAGAAATCGTAATAAGAAGTCACTTTTACAACCAAAATCTTAATTTCAACCACAATGAACTGTTCTGTTTAAATAATAATGCGTTTATATACATTAGTCACTCTTAGAATAATAAGAGGCCCTCAAGCATTACAAATTTTACCTCACCATCTGTGATTCTGTGATTTATGATTTCATAAATTGTTAAGTACGATTAGGAATACTCTCACAGTGATAAAACTGTCTCCTTTTATATCTTTATGATATCTTACTGTTCCTTTATTCATTCTGCTGCTTGGAGATGAGACAGCCCAAGCACATTTAAAAGACATTTCTGCAGGAAAAAACTTTAAATGACCACATTCTCTTAGACACAGATATGCAGGCACCTTCAAATGCAGTACCTGTCCAGATAATAATCACCTAAACACAGAGATGTTTCAACATATGGCTACCCACATAGGAAATTTACATTTCTTATGAACATCTATAGAATATAAGTTGACAAATATATTTTTAAAAACCCAACATAATTACCTTTTAAATTGATATTGACATACTGGGACTCCTGGATTTTGAGAAGGAAATAGATCTGCTCTTTAACAACTGCAATAAAGGTGTCCACATACAATTAGTATTTACTTCCATAGAGTATTTGGGCTGCAGCTCTCCATGCCTGCAAAGCACAGGGGTAGTAATAGTAATCAGTACAGCAGAATCATTAGTAAGACTTCATCACAATACCATTAGTAAGACTACCCAGATGACACAATTTAAAGAACAGCAGTTAAATAGTAGTTTTGTCCTGTCTTTTGATTCATCTCTCTCTGCATGCTCCTAGCATATGAGGAAGCTGGTGTTCATTCCTCTCCAAAAATTAATGTGGAAGCTTTCCTTCATTTGGTAAGACAGGGTCTCCTCCCTTTCCCATACTGGTCAATCACCTTTCCAACATTTCACTCTGCTACCCAGTGCCAAACAATCCTGTTCTCCTATGTCAATTTGTCCAGTGTCCAAACATTTTACCAAAACATCATACTGCTTGCCAGCCACATATACCACTTCTGCTCACCCCACTTTACCTCTGCTTTTCCTGTGATGCCAGAAAATGGGAGGGATGGTCTTTTTTTCTGAAGTATTTGATTCAGAGGTGAAATAAAACCCTCTTTGTCTCCTTCTCTCTGTGTGGGAAAAAAACCCAACAGCGAAATGAGCAATGTGCACATTGCCACAAGTCCTCTCATCTGTGGTACCCTGCAAGGACCATGCCACCACACCACCAGCCTCTCATCCAGCAGCAACCAGACAGGATCATTTACATTTGGAAATGACCTCCCAGATTGTCAAGTCCAAGCTTTGACTTAATGCCACCATAATGCCACTAAACCAAAGTGCCACATCCACTCATTTTCTGCACACTTTCAGGGATGGTGATTCCACAACTTGTCACTGACTTTCTGAGCTCATCACCCTCACACTGCTTTGTGATCCCTGAGGGTCTCATCGTCCCTGTGGATGATGGCAGACCCAAAATGTCTCAGCAGACAGCAAGCTGGGCCCTTTGCCACACACGCAGGGGTTGTTCCATATCCATGCCATGCCAGGAGCAGGGTGGAGGCAGCCCATCTCCCCACCCTCATGATTCTGAGGGATCCCACAGACCTTTGTGAAGTTTGATGGCAGCCTCGGGCACAGGGACCATGGAGGTGGGCACCCCTTCCCCTCACCCCAGACAGTATGTGCCCAGGTTGGCAAGACACCCTGGCCTCTCTCAGGAACAGTGTGGCCAGCAGGACCAGGGAAGTAAGTCATTGTCCTTCCACACTCGAGTGCTATGTCCAGTTCTGAGCTCCTCAGTTCAGGATGGACATTGAGGTACTAGAATTAGTTCAGGGAAGGGCAAAGAAACTGGGGAAGGGTCTGAAGCATGTGTCCTGTGAAGAGTGGCTGAGGGCACGGGGGCTGTTTAGCCTGGAGAAAAAGAGGTTCATGGAGGACCTTATCATTCTCTCTAGTTCCCTGGCAGAAGGTTGTAGCCAGATGGGGCTTAGACTCTGCTCCCAGGCAACCAGCAGCAGAAGATGAGTTTTGAGCTGTGACAGGGGAGGTTCGGGCTAGCCATTAGGAAGAATTTCTTCACAGAGAGGGTGATTAGACATTGGAATGGACTGCCCAGAGAGGTGGTGGACTCAGCACCCTGGAGGTGTTTAAGGAAAAACCGGACATGGCACTCAGTGTCATGGTCCGGTTGACACGGCGGTGTAAGGTCGAAGGTCGGACTCGATGATCTCAGAGGTGTTTCCAAACCAAGTGATCCTGTGACTGATTCACTTCCTTGCCCGGAGTTGCCCGCAGAAGCGGGGCTGGCTCGGGGCCCGGCAGCGGCCCGCTCGCAGCCCGGCACTGTCGCGCCCTACCCGCGTCCCGCGCCGCCCGCAGCCCGGGGCCGGCACAAGCGGCCCGGCCGGGCCAGAACGCGGCGCTCCCGGCTGGCAGCGCCCGGGACCGGGCGGAGCAGAGCGGAGCGGAGCGGAGCGGGGCGGGCAGAGCCGGGCCGAGCGGCGTGCGGGGGTGGCGGCCCCTGCAGGACACCCGGAGCCTCGGCAGCCGCCGCCGCGCAGCCGGCGGTGTCAGTGCCACGGTGTCCGCCGGGGAGCGAGAGGCAGCGCCGGCGCCCGCCCGCCCGATCCCCGCGGCCAGGCCCCCGCATGCAGCCCTCACCCTGGAGCGGCGGCGGCGGCGGATCGAGGAGCTCTCGAGGTCCTCCCGGCAGCGGCTGCTGCAGTCGCGGGACAGGATGTTCTCCAAGTTCACCTCCATCCTGCAGCACGCCGTGGAGGCGGTAAGGCCGCCGGAGGGCCCGGCCACGCCACGCCGGGGATGCGATCCGGGCCTAGCACCGAACGCGGGCCGGGGACTCGGACCGGGCCCGGCGCCCCTTCCCCGCTGTCCCCCGGCGCTGCTGCCGGCGGGGCCCCGCAGGGCGAGCATCCGCTCCCGGCTCAGCCCTACCGTGGGCGGGGGAGGGGGAGGCCGAGCTGCCCGGGCGGGCCCCGGAGGGAGCACGGGAAGGGAACGAATCGCCCCAGCGCGGCCCTGGAGAGCCGGGGGCGCCGGGGGAGGAGGGAGCGGCTGCAGCCCGGGCGGCCCTGGCACAGCCTCCGGCTGTCACCGTCGGGCACTGCCGGCTCCGGTGCCCCGAGCCGGGCCTGAGGGCAGCCCTGGCCCGGCCCTCACCCGGCCGTTGCCCGGCCCTTCCAGCGAGACAGACAATAAAAGGAGAGGAATCAGGAAACTCCCCAGCGTTTCCATCTCGTCGTGACCAGCAGACAATAGTCGCCGTCACCGGTGCTTTTGCGGGATGGTGTCAGTTTCAAAGCGCCGCTTTCCATCCCTGGTTTATTTTGTAATTGTGCCTGGGGGTCAGGTTTGCCGGGGGGCGCGGGGCTGTGCGTGCAGCGAGGTTCCCTGGGCAGAGGAAACGGGGCCTGTTCGCGAGCTGCCATTGCTGAGGGCCGCGTTCGGCACTGCCTGGCCACACCATTTATTTTTGCTTTTCACTGAGGTGGGGTCTTGGTAGTAATTCCCTGCCTTTCAATGCCTCTCCCAATAAACCAGCACACCCAGGAGATTTGAGTGTGAAGAGGTGATAAAAATTGGCAGGGAAATACTGAAGTGAAGGTGGAATGTGTTGAAGACAAAAATGTTCAAATGGTTGAAAAAAGAGCCTGCAGGCCAAATCCAAGCAATTTAAATAAGAGCCTGCATGCCACATCCTGCCTCATCTGAGGGGCAGCCTTTGTACATTAATGTATGCTTCGATGCTGCACTTGAGCATATGCCTGTCTTTATATGAGCCTGTAGTTCTGCAGGAGTATTCAGGTTTAAAACTCAAGCGTTTATCCATTAATTGCAGGTTCCTAGTTTGCTTTTTTAATGGTGTAGTGGCATTTGGAAGGAAATGTTTTAAATAACGATGAAGCGTTTTACTTGGAAACATTCAGACCACATGAATGCCTTCAATAGACAGTGCTTTCATTGGAGAGGAAACAGAAATTAGTGCCTGCCTGACTGAAGAAAGTTTGTTGTGGTGAGCTGTGCCACATTTTGAATAACAGAAGTAAGAGTGGATGACTGAGGGGTGCAGGAGTGGAGGAGAAGGTATTCTTTCAGGCCTACCAATTCAAGAGATCTAATAGAAGTTATTATTAGGAGAGTGTTACGTTATTGATGTGTGAAAAAAATGAACAAAAAGAACTGCATTTAGTTGAGATCCAGTAAAAATTAGGAAAAACAAATGAGCTGAATGGAACAAAAGAGTAGAGATAGTAGGGACTAGGTGCTCTTTTCTGATTGAAAAAACCCAAACAAAAACACAGAAATATATTGATACCATCATTTTGCAAGTGAGCGCTATCCAACAACATGCTGTTTGTCCTTGCTCAACTCTGGGGTCCCTTTTAGTCTCATCCTGCTACTACCACCCTGGTGGATCTGATAAATACTGCACTATTGCATTTACAGGATTGTGACAAATACTAGGAGTGAAACATGGAATTGCAACAGCAGGAAGATACTAAAAATGTTTCTTTGTAAGTTTGACCCACTAATGCAAAGACAGAACTGAGAAATATACATTTTTGACCAGTTTGGTGGCTGTATGTGGCTTTAAGTTGTTTCATTCTCTCTGTAGTAATAAGGTGAGGTCTGCTTAGCTTTGCTGTGGGGAAGTTGTTTACAACAACTGTTGTAAATACTAAACATTAGCTCAGTCCACTTTGGTGCTGCCTGTTTTCAGAACCAAGAGAATTTGGAACATCATTTTTGCTTGCTGTTTTTGCTAAGGTGATCAGCCTCAATTGGATTCTTAACCCTGAATATCAGCAACAGAACTAGTAATTAAGATATCAGTTCTCAAAAGTTTTGGGTGCCTACCCCAGAGTAGGTAGAGTTGCAACTGTAGAGTTTTCAGCTGAGCTGGACACTTAAATACACTTGAAGAGCCTGGCTTTAGCTTTCATGGGTGAGACTTCCTTAAACCAGAAAGGTCTGGGTAGCCTTTCTGCCCTGTCCTTTCTCCTGCACATCACTTCTGTAATGCTGCTGCCCTGCCTCAGGGCCCACAGGCCTGCAGACTTCAGAGAGTGCATTTAAACAGTAAGGGTTCCTGTGCTCTTAGATAATCGTTGTTATCTTACCCTCAATGTGCCATACCTCTGAACTCTGACAGGAGCTCCAAAGGTTGACAGTCTGATAGACATGGCAGTATTTGCCTTTTACTTGTTGTCAGTGTATCACTCTTGGACTGACTGCCCTTGTGACAGAACTGTGCTTGAAGCAAGCATAAGGGATCAGTTGCTTTTTTCTAAGGTTTTTTCCTTACCAAGGTTTTTTCCCCAGAGAGGTTGTGGTGGTGTTCAAAACTAGCCTGGATGGGGCTTAAAACAATATGGCCTAATAGAAAATGTCCTGCCCATGGCAGTGGGGTTGGAGCTAGGTGGTCTTTTAAGGTCCCTTCCAACCCAAACCTGTCTATGATCCTATGATTCTCCTTGAATAACTCAAAACTTTTGGTCTTTTCTGACTAAATTGCCCAAGTGTTTGAAACCATATTCCTGATTTTCATTACCATTGGATGCTAGGTTTTTGCCACCTCTTCTCTAATGTCAATCCTGCCAATATTTTAGATACTTTTCACTTTTTGGATTTCTCTGCAGCATCCAGATGAGCAAGCACCACTGTGTTACCCTGCCAACAGAGCATCCTTAAATTCGGTTGGATGTGTTATTGAGAGTGGTGGATAGGACTGCTGTCTTTGTTCTGTTACTTCAGGGCAGAATACAAATGCTGTTGCTTCATGGGGTTCATATTATTAAATCTGTGACAGTTTATATATGGCTTGTCCTCAAGATGTTTTCTCTTTGCTATGCATTTCTGATATCCTTTCATCCCAAAGGGCTATCCATGAGCACTACATTGTCAGCAACAATAAAATGTAGTATACAATAACAAAGCAGCAAGTTAGACTTATTTTGCTCTTATTTTGTGCTTTTCACTCATGTTTCCCTAGACAAAATAGCTTGTCTGTGAAGTGGCCATTCAGTGTTCAAAGGACTTTCATTTGTGTTTGATTTGGGCTTTTGGATGTTTCACCTCAATAGTCAGTCCAAGGGATGTTCTTGAGCTGTGTACATTGCAGGAAAAATATAATTTTGATTGGCTTGAATTTTGCAATTTGCTGTCAAACAGGAATATTTGCACCATGCAATGGAATGAATGAAGATTTTGGTGTCTGCTGCATATTCTTAAGACCCCCTCTCCAGCAGCCTGTTGTTCCACTCTGACACTGGTACATTACTGTACTTTCAAGTAGCTTCTGTTTATATTTTGAAGCAAAACTCAGCTTTGAAAGAAACCAAATCACTTGGTACAGGCACTGCTCCAAAATCATGACCTGCATAACTGATTAGAACAGAATTTATTCCTCTTGAACCCACTTTATTGGATGTAATGACCTTACATTACTTGTTGTTTTAATGTTGTGCTGGTATTAACAAATTAGATGACAAAATTTAATGCATGACTTGCAAGCATGTTCAGTCTTAATTTTATATGTGAGAGCAGTGCCCATTATAAACTCTGTGCATTCATCTACTGAAGATCAAGTAAACCTTGAAGCATTATTCTTTTCTCACATGTTCTCTCAGACCATTCACACTGGTACAGTAGTGAGAGTGAAGAAAAACATCAAGTGAGTGTCAGTCAGGGCAGTGTGCATGCACTTCCCCTTCCTTTCTCTTTGACCCAGTTTTCTACTCTCTTTTTTTGACTCTGGCATCTGGCCAGACAGTACCTGTTATTTTTTTATACAGTGTTCTCTTTCTTTTGTGAATTTGCCCTAAAGATATTGAAGCATATCACCAGCTTCTGATGTTTCCATCCTTTCCAGTATTGAATTGCACTTCTGAAAAGCATACATGAAAAATATGACAATGATTTTTACATGCACAAAAGATTTGCTGTTAAATACTGCATATATATAAGTTTTTTTTGCTCTTTATGTTATTTTTTTCCTGCCTAAACACAAATTCTATATGCTTTGGAAAACAATATGGAATTGTATTTTGGACAGGTTTTATCATGAGCAGACTGTACATCTGGTCTAAGATCTGTAGCTCTCCTGAGAGCAGCACTGTCCCAGAAAGGATTGGGGTTTGATTATTTGTTACATATTATCACCAGAAGGATAAGGCAGCCTGTGTTAGGTTCAGCTCACTCCCAGGAAGCCCAACTGCTGGAGCTGGGCACCACATGGAAGATCTTGCTAATCAGTGGCTGCTCCAGTGGGCTGCACTTCAGTGGTGTTCAGTGGATTTTAGCTATTTCATATACCAATACCTACACTGCAGGCTTGAAGATCATGTTTGGGGGTTTTTTTTCCCCAGCAAAGGAGAACTTCATTTGAGATTAGGAATCACTAAGAACATGCTTAATTACATCAGGATTAATTACAGAGTCACAGAATATTGTGTGTTGGAAGGGACCCACAGGGACCATCAAGTTCAATTCTTAAATGAATGCCCCATACTGGGATCAAACCCACAGACTTGGTGTTATAGCACCATGCCCTAGGCAGCTGGTGTAAAGGTGAGAAATAACTGCATTTTTAAGGTAACTCCTTCAAATTAGACAAGTAGCAGGAATTAATGGCCTTCACAAGGAATTCTGGTTTGCTTCAGAATCTCCATACAAGTACTTATACAATAGAGTGGTTATTGAGGCTGGCAGCTGTAACATGTATTCCATCTCAGCTGATAGATAATAATTCATCTTAAAATAGGAACTATAGCCTCATACCAGTACTACCTGTCCTAGTAGGGTTAAAGCATGTCAGCCCAGTGTTACAGGTTCCTAATGCTGTCCAGTGCTTGGCTTTGTATACATATGAGCTGGTATCTTGGTCTTGGTCTTGACCTTGCTTTTGTGTCTGAATAACTAAGTTAGGAGGATTGCTTGGGGTTTTTTTTGCTTTATTTATGTTTGTTTGTTTGCTTGTTTTCTTGTGGTTTTTGTTGTTTTTTTTGATCAGTAAACACCTACCTCAAAATAATTTTGTTGGGGTTACATCTCCAGTTGGTGGCAATGCTGATGGTGTGTTCCCAATAGACTGCACTACCCAGGTGCACACACATGCTAATGTTATCTCTGCTATGTCTGGCTTGCAGTCCTGATCAGAGGAGACTCTGAAATCACTGGGTGTTTTAATTTGAAAGGGCAGGACCTGTCCCTGAATTATTTTTTCACCTCTGTGAAGAGTTCCTAGAGGCATTTGTTGGGAGGGAGAATGTCTATATCCACAGTTCTCTCCCATGGTGGATAAATTATTGACAGTGCTGAGAAGTGAAATCCTTTTCCTGGCACTGCTCAGAGGCACTGAATTCATCTTGAGGCAGATGAGACGAGAAGAAGTGGAGAGGAAAATCACATCAGCCAAGGATAAATCTTTAATGTTATCTATCATGTGTTACTTTGGAAATAGAGTGGTCTGGGAGGCCTGTATTCCTCAAAATTTGTCCCTGGGTTATTCATCAGCTGGTGATGAGGTTTTGATACAGCTTTTTTTTTTCCAGAAATGATCATTACATGGCTTGAAATACACATCTAGTGCAGCTAGTGTGACATACAGAGCGTGATACACAAGAACATGTGCTCAATCTTCAGTTTGTTTGGTTATTCCTCTGAATTTCAACAACCTAGTAAATGTCACAGTCAAATAAACTGGTTTTGTGCAGTGTGGGGTGTTCAGATACTCGGTGGTAGCTGCTGTGCTAATGTGCTGCTCTGAGTGCCCAGCCGTGGAACTCGGTGAGTGCACAGCCTGTCAGGGAGAGGATAAGCACTGTCAGTTTCGTTTCCTGCTTGCCATTTCCAAGGGCACATTTCCAGCCGGGATGGAGGCAGAGATAGTTGCCAAGCACCACTCTTTTTCCAGAGTCTTGCATTCCAAAGTCCTGTGTGCAAAGGGCCGTTAGCAATTAGCGTTGCATTTATCTTGGCATGGCATATTTGTCATATACTGGGCTTTACAACTTTACCAAGGTAAATTTAAGTGTCATTAAATTCAAGGCAAAGAAAAGACTGATGTGGAAAACATCCAGGGCTTTTTCAAAGAAACCAACACTAGCCAGTAAAGACCATATGAGCCTATATTGTACCAGACTAGATATGAACCCTGAGCCCTTGTTTGCCCAAGAACTGAGACAGCATAGCACATTTTAGACCCTGTGGGAGACACTAGAGGAGTTCAGAGTTACTAGTCTCAAATGTGGTATCTGCAGCTCCTGGGGAGAAAACTTCCTTCAGTTAACCTTTCTCTGTGTGGTTAACTGACCCCTGGCACAGGTTCCTGGACAGGCTGTGGAGTCTCCATCCTTTGATATATTCAAAAGCCATCTGGACATGCTCCTGAGCAGCCAGCTTTAGGTGACTCTGCTGTAGCAGGGGGGCTAAACTGGATGGTCTCCAGAGGTCCCTTCCAACTTCAGCCCCTCTGAAATTTTGTGAAGGACTGGACTCTATGTCCTGTCAGGATGGTTCAGCTCCTCACCCTTCCAAAACAGACACTCCAGTTTATACTTGGGGTTCTTTCTGTTTGCCCAAGGGCTCATCGCTGCCATCCTGTCAAATGATTATCCCCTATTTCAGGATGGCCTGTAAAAGAGTGACTTGAGGACTTGATGGTCCAAAAAAACCTAAAGCCTCAAGCAGGAGGATTGGGCCTAAATAACAACAGATCCTCGTGTAACCTATTGAATGGTTGGGGTTTTCCCTATAGGATTCCTGATTTTACCAGCTCAGAACATTCAGGGGCACAAATTCAGTGCTTGTCTCAGCTCTCACTTTGAGAGCAGAGTGGTGAAATGATTGTGGTCCTTTTGTCACAGGCTGCCTGTGGTGTGATGGGCCACCTGTGTCCCAGTGGGGAAGGAGCAGTGCTGATGGTGACTGCCTGGGGGGCTGTGTTTCCTTCTTGCACCCAGCCAGCCATCCCAAACTCCTCCAGGAAAGAAGAAACTTCCTTTTCTTGCAGAAATAAAAGAGGAAACATATTTGCTTAAAAAAAAAAAAAAAAAAAGAACAACTCACCAAGCTCTGGGTATGGGCCTAAAAAAAAAAGCAAAACAAAAATTTGCAAAAAAAACCAACAACAAACAAACCCAACCTAAAAGTTGAACAAAGATCTTTTAAAAGAAGTTGTAGCTAACAGGAAAAAAGGCATGGTAAAAACTGAATAAAGCAACTAATTGGTATTTTTAAGGGAGCAGACGGAGAGCAGAGAACAGAGTGTACAGAAAAGGAAGAAGACATCAAGAGCAGATGTAAAAGAACATGATTTTTTCGTACAGGACAAAATTGTGGTCTTAACAATACAAGCATACATTTCTAGTGTTGCTTTGCTGTAGGAGCAATTGCTTTTGTTGCTTCAAATAGACTGTCTGGTGATAGAGACATCACAGAGATTATTACTGATGTTTACAAGCAGGCAGTGTGGTGTGGGGCTCACCATGAATAATGAATGTAGTCCTTGTTAAAAGTAAAAGAGCAGAGAGTAACAATTGTAGCAGCATCTACAGCACTTTACTTCCAAGTATAAGCTAAAACTGAATTTAATCTCCGAGCAAGTATGTTCATTCCATTTCTAATTGGGTTTTGTTGTCTCTGTTTCCCCACAGCTCGCACCTTCCCTTCCATTACAAGAAGATTTTGTTTACCACTGGAAAGCAATCACCCATTACTACATAGAGACCTCAGGTAAAAGAAAAAAGCACTCTGGGTGTGTCTTTTTATTGTGGAAACTAGAATTCACAATGTCAGTGTTTTTAAAAAGTAGAGATCAAGAAATACTAATATGAATCATGTCTTTAATCAAAATACCAACAATAACTAGTAATTTAAAATATCGTGTACTTCCATCTGTAGAAGTAGGCATGAAAAATGGTTGAAGTCTTGTTTCCTGAGTACCATGTAGAGAACTGCACCTTTTTACATCTGACCCAGTTTCTGCCTTCACATACTCTGTTTAATCTAAACAGACAGCTGCAGAAATGCAGTCCCTGCTGTTAACATTTTTATTGCTTTGCATCAGGGATTTTCTTTTTCTTCGCAAGATTTTAACAAAAGTAATTTTGTGGTCATAGATTTTACCAGACACAGATGGATTCCATGTGCTCAGTATTAGTTATTTTTGCTTTAATGTCTTGTCTCAGTGTAAAGTATTTTGATAGCACAGACAACAAGTTTTATTAAACCTTACTCAGATGTTACACTGCTCTTGTTAAAAATAGATATTATGATGAAATATGGCTGTAGTTGCTTTTTTTAAAACTCCTCCCTGGTTTGGTTTTTTCCCCCAACAATTATGCAGCCTGTAAATTTTTAATTTTGGACCTAGTTATGAAACAGTTATGTTTTAAAAATGAATGTTGCCATTCTTTCCTCAAGCCTATTAGTTCTGACCTTCTGCTAGAAGAGCTGTTGAGTCTGTGTTTGTGTCTGATGATCTTGTTTATATCAATATTTACTCGTAAAACTGCAACGTGACCCTTGGTTCCAAGTACCCATCTTTTGGAACACTATGTGATGTTTCCAAAGGTGGAAATGACAGGGTGGCAGGGAAAACTGACACCTGCAATGACGTGGTGCAGAATAAAAGCTGACCTCTCTCCCAGAGTTTCAGAAGTGTTTTGAAAAAGAAGTTTCCACTCAGTGGGTATATTTCTGTCCTCTGCAGTAGGAGCAGAATTATGTGTAGGAAATTCAAGCAAAACACTCCAGGCCAACTGGAGCTTGTGGCAGAGAACAAAATCATTCTGACATGGCAGTTTCCCTGTGTGATCTTGTTGCCAGTTGCATGCAAGTGACAAGTTATTTTTAGATTATTGCATAAACGGTAGTAACCATTTCCCTAGGATAGTTGTTCATGTAGAATTCAGCTGAAAAAAGTAAAAGAGGAAAATCTTCATGTGTGGATATGTTTTGCAATATGTGAATACCAGCTCCTACTTCCAGTGGCATAAATCCACTGCAGTTTCATGACTTTAATATAATAAAATCAACATGTTACCCTTTCCTTCATAAAGTTTGACAGAATTCAATTTTAATGCAGAAAGTACAAAAGAGAAATTTAAAAGCTTTTGGAGAATAAACAGCACAGAGAGTTTGAATTATCTTTGTTGTTATCAACAGAAAAGCCATTTATTTAGTTAACTAGTTTAGAGGAACTGATTAGCTGCAAATTAGGCTGATGTTAGAAGCCAGATTTGAGAATATTGTATGAAGGGTCAAAGAGGAAGTTATCAAGACCTAGTGCATCCTAAACAGAAGATTGAGAGTTGTACCTTTCTCTCCCTTGGCTTGCTCTCTGGCAGTAGAAATTTTCCTTTTCTGACTGTGTAATTACTGCATGTTTTGAATTCTGGCACTTCCCCTTTTCCCCATTGCAAGGTCAGATACCTGCCCAATTCATATTCCAGTGTACATGTTCAGATACAGCTCTGAAAGTTTTCTTGAAGACATGTTAAAAACCTGCACTCTATATAAAGTTCTTTAAGTAGATGTCATGTTTATAAGTCTTAAATATGGAACTGAACTTAAATATGAGGGCAATTTTAAAATCATTCTTAATTGCCTGTTTCTTTTATTTAGATGACAAAGCTCCTGTGACTGATACGAACATTCCCTCTCACCTGGAACAGATGTTGGATATTCTAGTTCAAGAAGAGAATGAGAGGGAATCGGGTGAAACAGGACCGTGCATGGAATATTTGCTACATCACAAGATTTTGGAGACACTCTACACACTGGGAAAAGCTGATGTATGTATCTCTCAGCAGAACAGATTATCTCTTGTGTGAGCTCTTAGTTGTGATAGAGACTGAAGTTCTACAGTAGGTGGTAGTGTGGGACACTGAACTATAGCAAAGAGCTGCTTGCTTATATTACAAATATACCAACATATATTACCAGCATATTACAAATAACAGCCTTTTACAGGTGTGATCAGGGTGAGACAACCCCTGAGGTGCTGGCAGGGGTGAGACTCACCACTCTGATAATGCTGATGGTGAAACTCTAGAAGTAGGAGAAACATTTTTCTTCAGTCTAGAGTTTTTCTGGCTACTGCAAGACAGTATTATCCCTCTCTGTCCTTTGTTAAATGTTGGGTGATTCTTGGGTGAAAAGTGCTGTGTTAAATACAAATTTTTGATTAACTTTTCTGAATGTGTTGAGCTATTGCTCAGAAAGAGTTTGGTATCAGAAAGCATTAATTTGAGTTGATCCCCAGACAGCTTTCATACCTTGGCAGTATTGTGTGGTTCTTCATGTCTGTTTTGTGGCACACATGAAGTTACCCTCATGGTCTTGGTCCATCCTCGTTGCTGTCTGTCTTGGCAGATTTCTGAGCTGAAATGTGTGGGGTTGGGTGGATCATGGGGTGAATTAGCTTGGCAGCACTTGGGCTAGAACATTTTGTATCACAGTGCAGACTCAGTTAGGGAGGCATGGTTTATCCTGTTCCAAGGATAAATGGAGCTCTCCAGGGTTTCCTTCTCAGTCAATCTTTTACACATTGTCAGGAGTTTTTAATCAATTTTACATAAACAGGCAATACAGGACAGTGGCTGTCTGAGCCTGACATGTTCCTTGCTCTGGAAGAGCCAGAGATCTACAGTACCTGCAGTTACTGTACCAGCTGTGCCACAGTCAGGCTAAAACACCTGCTCCAGCTGGGCTTAAACCCACAACACTGCTGTATTAAAGATACTTGCTCAGAAACACAGCTCGTTCAGTAATCTCTAAATGTTGTCAAGAAACCAAGATGAAATGGTGACATATGTGAAGTGAGTAATTAGTAGTGTGTTCCTAAGAGTTGAGAGAAGTCATTCTGTGCTCATACAAATATGTCTGTACAGGCAATTCTTGTACAGCCTGTCTTTACACTTTGCCACTTGTGAGTTGATACATCTGAAGTAAACACACAGTTCAGTGCTTGCAAGATGTTGCAAAGATCTGGTGCAAAATGAATGGTTCCCTTTCACAGCAGCCAGTTAGACTTACTACATTACTGTGGATGTGCCCTGATGGTACATATCTTGCTATTCTCTTCAAAGAATTGCTTGACAACTCAGCAATGATTAGGGATTAAAAATCTATACATAATTACTTTGAAAGGAAGCCAGGTTAGGCTGCAGGTTGCCATCTCAGCTGCATTTGGACATGCAGATGAGGGAAATTATGTTGGTTAAAATTAACAGCATTTATTAACGTGGTTGATAAATTGGTTATTAACCAATTAGTTTGGGGGAATTTAGCTAGGAACAAAGGTAAATAAAGGCCCACAAGCCATCAAATCTCCTGGAGATAGGAAAGTCCTTCCATGTGGTGTGGTGCATTAGGGACAGTAGAACAAGGGTCTGCATGTCCACAGATATTTGTGATTTATATTCTGCTCAGGGAAAGCAGCAGCTTTCTCTTGTCCTGGACCATCTGTGCATTTATAAACACTTTAGCTGCCTAAGGTTAATTGCTCCTGACTTTAAGAAACCTCCTGTAGGTATTAAGATTTTTGTAGTTTATCATTCTGTATTTGTATGTACTGACTCACTGGATTGCTGGATTTTGTGGCACAGTACCTTAAAAGACATCTGACCCATGGCAAATTAATTCTGAGTTAATTTCCCCTTATCACCATAATGATACAGAATATTTTCTGGAAAGATTAGTAGAAGTTTGCCCTAGAGCAATTAACTGAAGGTATGAATAATTTGAAAGAGAAAACAGTAATGAGATGCAACATTTTTTATTGATCTCTGTTAATATTGATAAAAATAATAACTGATGATTCCTGTAAAAAATACTTCTAGTTAAATTATTGCTGTTTAATTAGCCATTCTGAGTGAAAAATTTACATCTTTATTTTTCTCCACATTTATTTATTTTTGTTGTTGTTCATCTGTTTTTGTTTCAGTGTCCTCCAGGAATGAAACAGCAAGTTCTGGCTTTTTATACAAAACTTCTTGGAAGAATTCGGCAACCTCTTCTTCCTCACATAAATGTGCATAGGCCAGTGCAGGTACTGTTCAGATTTTAAGTAAACTGTATTTTTGCACAAGTTTCTTTTATTCTGCTGTAACTAATGTTATCTTTAATTCTTCCATTGTCAAGTGAATTAAGGAAATTGCTTGGGTGCCATATCAGGTTGTTTTTTATAATGTTCTGTTTTATAATGTTCTTGGACTGCCACTGCAATGCAAGTCATAAATAATAAAGAAAACTTGTTCGTAGCAGTCTAAATCCAGAGCAAATGTTCCAGTCAATACTCATACATAATTGTAATGTGTATATAGAAAAAGAATTCAGTCTGTTATTCATAGAAAAAGCAATAACTTTCTGTCTTAATTTTTCACTTCATGTGACAGAAATTAATCAGGTTGTGTGGTGAGGTTCTGGCAACACCAACAGAAAATGAAGAAATTCAGTTTCTCTGTATAGTATGTGCAAAGCTGAAGCAGGATCCATACCTGGTGAACTTCTTCCTTGAGGTGAGTAAATCAATTCACAGTATTTACTGTGTCATACACAAAATCTAGTGGAGAACTGGTGATGTCACATTCATACTTAGTTTTCATAACATCTGTTATTTTTTATCCTGTGATACTAGAAGTCTTGTGCAGAATTTTTTTTTTTCCCAGAGACTTTATACATCTGATTTTCACAAGAACTTCATTCAAGGCTCACAAATACACCTGCCCAAGGTTTTCCTTTGCAATGAAAGTGCCTTTAAAGTAGGGAAATTAATTGCAGTGTAAAACACTGTGTGAGGGAGACCTTGGCCTTCTTGTGTTGTTTTTGTCATCCCAACGAAGACCAAGGGAAAGATTGCAGGGGGCACTGAAACTTTGCAAGTTGCTGAGTGTTCTGCAGCATTGGGCCCTTATTTGGTAGTGGCACATATGTTGGAGCTGCAGTGCCAGCTCACAATCTACAACACAGCACCATCTTCTATCTGCAAGACAGCCTGTGTCTTTACTGCCTCCTTTAACATGTGGCATTATGAAATCAGAGTGGGAGGATAAACAATTTCTAGACTGACTTTCAGTTCCTATTTAGAAGAAGCATAAAAAAAATTGGTTTATAAAAGTCCATTTAGAAATGCCTTTTGCTCCCACTTTGCTGTTTTCTGTTGTGACACAGTCTCTATTAAGTACATGATACTTAGCTGAAAAATATTCCTTCAGAACTTTTTTACAAGCTTCCCACAAACAAGATCTGTGACAGCAGAGACTGCTAAACTGCAAAAAGATGTTTTTTTCCATTATGTGATTATCATTTGCATGTCAGTAGTAAAGAATCCATCTTGAATTTATTTCTACCTCAATTACGTATTATCCTGATTGCCATTGTATGTCATTGTTCCTACTGCTTGTTGTACAAGCAGCAGAAATGGTATGAGGATTGAAAAGTTAATGTTTAAACATTAGAAGCACTCAGAAGCAAACTACTGCATAGATTACATGCAAAATATGGTAGAATTCTGAACCAGGATTACTTTTAGTGTTAATTTTGTAAGTTGTATGGTTTAAGCCTCTTAAATAGTGCCCTTGCAATCAAACCTGAGAATCCCAGTCATAAGAACCACAAGTCTTTTGTCCCATTTTATAAGTGTTCTTCCCCAAAATAGCAAGATTCCAATATTTAAAAAACAGACATGGAGAAACAGATGATTCCAAGTTTCAAAGGGGTCTCTAGTTCCACAAAATGCTGGCTGTGGAGTTCAGGCAAGCTGGCAAACATTTCTTGTAGCTCCTGTTACTTCACAGTATTACTCTAGGTGTTGTAGCCTAAAGCATTTGTCTTCACAACTTGTGATGGTTGTTTCCAGATCAGTTATGTGGAGTGCAGAATTGTGTTCCATTAGAATAGAATATTCTGGTTGTTCACATTTGGCCTCTTAGAGGTGCTGTTGTGACTTGATCACTTTCAAATGCATGAAAGGGTAAATTTACAGAATTCTGTGTGGCATTTCTACCTCCAGTCTCTAACACTTGTAAGATGAAATGCAGATGGATCTCTCAGAGAGTGTTTGTATCTGTTAGTTTTGCTTCTTTCTTTGACTGTTTCCAATCAGTTTATACAGGATTTTATGAACATAAAAATTGAGCGTGTTCAAACTCACTTCCTTTGTATGATTCTATGCCAAATAGTTTGTTGGTAGAATGCTGGTTTATATTTTAAATTTAAATAAATATCTATACTATTGGTTAATCAATATAGGTGAAATCTTTCACCTGTATTGCTTAACCACTAAGCCTACATGGCACAACCACTTGGGCAAGTTATGTCTGTTGTGGAAATAAGAACTTAAAGAACTTTATTCTACTTTTTAAAAACTTTAGGATCCCTATACTAATTTTATTTTGGTATTAATGTATTCCTTTTTTTTTTAACTAAGATTTCCTAGTTCTTGTGCAGAGAGAAAGAATATACATTGTAATGTTTATCACCTCTACCTCAGTTATATTTTAGGGTGAACTTCCCTCATCCCATCTTAGGTGAGATACTCCTTGCAGCTGATTGATTGTTTCTTGGCAAAGGGACACTTAGCTCTCTGTTCTTCAATTTCTGTTCTTGAGACTTTGAAAAAGTTCTAATATAGCAGCTAAATAGTACCTTCATTTTATAAAATGAACAATAGTTTTACTATTCACTTTTACTTTCAGTACTTTGAATTATCACCTTTATATTTCTCACCACAAATTAAGTAGAGATTCTCATCAGCTGTGATATAACATGATGGTTCATAGAAGTCTTTTTAAATCTATCAGAATTTAGACATGGCATCATCTACCACAGATTTTAAAACTGATGTTTACAGATCACAAAAATACAAAAGTGTGGTTTTATATTATCTGCTTTTCATTAATGCTGAATTCATGAGTACTTTGTTTAGAAAGCATTGAATATGTGTTTTATGTAACCTTTTCTATTAGGTCATTCAGGATCCTGTTTTGCACCTTTGCAGGAGGCAGGTGAGCAGCTGAGCTGCAGAATTGCATGATTAAATAATAGGAAGCTTAAATACACACAGAGATTCTGCCTGTGTGATATTCAATGTACAAACTGAGATTCTGCCTGTGTGATATTCAATGTACAAACTGCTTTGTGTCACCTGCCAACATAAGAGTAATGAGCTCTGGACACATTTCTAGGTGCATTCATACATTTATATATGTTAGTTCTCTCATCACTGCTTTAGCTAAATAAACAGTGGCCTTTCAAATGGCAGAAGAATCCAGAAAGGAAGTAAAAAGCCACTGTAAAATAAAATAAGTATTTTACAGAATATTCCCCAGTTTTTGAAAAGAAAAAAGCTTTTCCCTTTAACAACTGTGCCTGCAGCTTGAGTGGTGCCAGCAACAGTATTGAGTCCAGGATTGAAACGCTGTTCCAACCTTATGTGCAAGGGTCACTGTTGTGATTCAGATATTTCTGTGTGTTGATGAGGATATTGATGATATTGATACTGAAGGACTGCAGAAGCTCTGATGATAGTAAACTTAGTTCAGACAGACACCTTTTTGTTGCTTTGCCAGCCTTGCACTTTTCACACTGTCAAAAAAAACCCCAAACATATTGAAGCAGTAATTTTTCTACTGGATTCAAAGTGCATCCTTATTTTATAGCATGCAGTCTGCTGCTTTCTCCACTGGTTTGCTTTTCCAGGGAATTGGTTCTGTGAGTGCATCACAATGCCCAGTGCAAATTCCCCACAATGAATGCACGGCCCTCAAGCAAGTGTTCACAGCAGCTCTCCAGTTTGCTGCCTCACTGTCATGTACTCAGTCCCTGCTGGTTTGTCTGTACTAAAATCCATTAACCCCAAATGGTTAGTCTTTTCAATTATTAATGCTTGAGATATATTTGTAATAATTTTGGTGTTATCATAGAGAAGGGAACCGTTTGGATTTATAATCTCACTGCAGTTCTCACTTGAAAGAAATGTCTTGTGCTGCATTCTAATTTATGATTCCAATAAAGTATTCCTCACCTGCACTTATGCCAGAAGAACACTGAGTTTTTGCCTTTCTGTGAGATTCTTCATGGTATCACAGAGCACAAATTTAAATGTCTTTTTATGTTCTGGAGACAGATTTATGGGAAGACAAATGGGTTGCCTTTTTTCAGGCAAAGCAGAGATGGTTTGGAGCTTCCAAGAAGGTTCTCTGTGATCTTTCAGAGTATCCAGTGCCCAAAGCTAATTTGTAATACCTTTGTCCATTCAATCTGCCTAATTTTTTCTTCTTGAGAAATACAATTTGACAGTATTTGGCTGGCAGAAAAGGTGTTTCTTTCCCTTTCCTGTTGAAGGTAAAATCTCAAGAAATTTAGAATTATTTTACTTGGGTGATTCCAACTGGAAATAGTGTTTCAGATATTAGATGAATGTGAGGCCTTGACACAGAAAGGAATTTTTTAAAAAGAATGCTAAGTCCTAAAGGTCCCACCCATAAGATAAATTAAAAACCTCTATCAAATTGTGGGCAAATCAAGTGAATATGTGCCTTCAGTAGTGAAAGAAAAAGCTGTCATCCTTTTGTAAATGGCATATTCAGCCTTGAAGCAAAATGTATAGGGCTTAAGAGAAATTTAAGCAGATTTAAAAGTGTCCTAGGTTTATAAAACACCCACGCTCCCACAGCCTTGTAGGTTTTACATGGTTACTGTCTCCAGCCTTGACTACTTCAAATGTTGACGTTAAAAAAATTGCTTTTAGTAAACTCCTGCTTCAGGATGAACAGTAATTTCAGCCGTGTAATTCCAAAAAATGCTTTGCAGAGTAAGTTAAAAGCCATGGCTCTCCAAGGATCAGCAAGTGTCATCACAGAAGACATGATCAAAGACCAGGAGTCCATGACAACAGACACGGGGCAGCCCGAGGAGACGCCCGGTGCTGCCGGGGCCGAGCACATGGAGAAGGAGGATGAGCTCCCACAGCAGGCAGAGGAGCTCTCCTTCAGTCTGGATGAACTCAATGTCACATCATCACCTGAGTCCTCCACTGCTTGTCCAAATCAAGACTATAATTTAGTGAATTCTCTACTAAACCTCACTAAAAGTCCTGTGAGTTGGTTTTTTTATTTGGTTTTTAGGGTTTTTTCCACTCTGTGTGATAAAATGAAATAGTTGGATGCTGTGTGAAGTGGGCAGAGGGAGTGAATAAACACACTGTATTTTAGCTATAAAAAGTGAGAGTTTTTGCAGGCACTTCTTGTAAATTGGCAATTTTCTTTGTAAATTCAGATTAAAGTAAAAATACTGTTTTAGAAAATTAATACTAAGCTTGTTGATGATAATATAAGTGGGTTTTTTTTAAGAAACTTGTATAGGGTGCTGTATGTTTCACAGAAAAACTACACAGGATAATCAGAAGGTTAAATATATCACAAGAGAATGTTTTTAAAACTACTTTCAATTGTTCTGACTTAACCAAACCCACTCTCTTTGTAATGGCACTGAGCTATCTCTAGGAGTAGGTTTTCTTTTAAAAAAGCCTGTTGTATCTCTTACCCAGCTCAATCATCAAATTCAGACTTAGATTCTTTTAGAAAATTTAGAAGAGGTTTGGGTAAGCCTGTAATTGCTGCAGCAGTGCTGACAGCAGAAAACCAAGTCTACCTCTGTACCTCATTATTGTTACATGAGTAGTTCACAGGATTTGGTATCTTGGTCTTAAGCTGACCTACAGCTCTAGTTCTGTCAGCTGGAAGGTTGCAGCTGGCATTCTTGTATTTCACACAAAATCAGGTGAAAATCATTATTTTGTAGCATCCAAATTCACTAGAGTTAATGGCTCAGAAGGCAACAAAAATGAATGTATTCAGTCACTGTGGGGGAGTGGAGAAGTTCTATTTGGTAGGTGTTTGCCTCTTGATTTCCAGTGGCCTTCATTCACCCTCTGATTAATTCTCCCCTGCCCTTCTGCCAGGACGGCCGGATAGCAGTGAAGGCCTGTGAAGGTCTCATGCTTTTGGTGAGTTTGCCAGAACCAGCAGCTGCCAAGTGCCTGACTCAAAGCACTTGTTTATGTGAATTGTTGACAGACAGGCTGGCCACCCTCTACAAAGCCTTGCCTCAGTCACTGGATCCCTTAGACATTGAAACAGTGGAGGCAATTAACTGGGGGTAAGAATTTTATTTTTGTATTTAATACTCAAAGTGACTTTACACCTTTCCCTGAAAATAATTTGATAGGTAGATAATGTGTATAAAATATTCCCACACACACAGGCTAAAGCCTCAAGGGCAGAGCTGAGATAGAGCTGTAGCACAGTGGTGCACTTTAGGTGTCCAGTGTACCTGTGATTTCTGACATGGGGCCAGGTCTGCCTGCCAGTCCCTGGCAGAAATTCCTCAGGGGGCAAGTTTTTCCACTGGATTACATCAGCAGTTTCTTGGGATGTCACTGTAGGATCAAGTGTGGATTAATATTCTCATGCAGATATCAAGGATTTAGGAAGCATAAATTTCTCACTGTACACAGTGGGCATTGTAAGCTCCTCTGAGGGGCAGGAAGGGTCTATTTGTTAACAGGCTGTTGTTGCAAAATTTTTACAGAAGAAAAGAGGAAGGAAAGAGTTGCTGCATAAGTAATTAGCATGAAGCAAAATATACATGCCTGTTATCCTAACTGCTTGTAATTTAGATTCTTAAACCATTTATCTTCCCCACTCTGCCTTCATTATTATGACTTGCTCCTGGTCTGTTAGTACTGAGACAAAAGAAGGCATTTGTAAAATGCGTAGCAAAATTTCTGATGGTTGGAGTTTGAAATTAGAAGGGGAAAACTCACACCTTTAAATTGTGAGATAAATAAACAGTGGAGTTTTTACCAAAGAAAGTTGTGTATTTGTTATTCCTTACAGCCCTTAAATTGAGATAGATGTTTCTTTCTGAAAGATACACTCTAGTTCAAGTATACGCTATGTGGTTTTAGTCAACTTGCCTGAGGTCACTTACAGAGTAGAGAAGAACAATTGCCTTCATTTTATGGTTCTGTGACTACAGGAGTTACTGATTCATTTTCTGTAGTCTGTGTATTCTGGGAGAATAGAGTTGGTGATCAGTTTTCCCTTCTGACTCTAGAAACACTTTTTCCTTCAGCATGCACTGAATATCTGTGTTGTGATGGCACTGCCAGATCCATAGAGATCAGCAGAAAAGCATTTTTAATGTTCCCTTCATTACAAGTAGGTCATTAATTATTCTGTTAGATTCAATAAGAAGGTAGTCTGAGATTCTTCAACTACTTGTAGACTAAATAAACATTTTCTTCTCTGTGTGCTCTAGTTTGGATTCCTACAGCCACAAAGAAGATGCATCTGCTTTTCCAGGGAAAAGAGCATTGATTTCATTTCTTTCTTGGTTTGACTACTGTGATCAACTCATCAAAGAAGCACAAAAGGTTTGAAATGTGTTCAGATGATACAAATATATTCAGCAAATAAGTAGTTCCAGTTGTTTCCTAGCTTCTGAGTTTGAGGCACACCATTTTGTACTTTTGTTTCAGACGACTGCTGTTGCTATGGCAAAAGCTGTGCGGGAGCGATTCTTCATTGATGTTATGGAACCTCAGCTGATGCAAACGTGAGTAGCATCCTACAAGACACAGCAGAACAGAGTCTGAATCAAGCTGATTTTTGGGGAGTGGAAATCCACTCCATATCTGATATGAAAATGTTTCATTCAGTTCAGAGATTGGAATCCTCACATCAACTGCACTATTGCACCGCATTGTTCGTCAGGTGACTTCGGATGTGCTGCTGCAGGAACTGGTGTATTTCATCCTTGGAGAGCACAGAGAGCCAGAAACCCTGACAGACATCAACAGGCATCCATTGAGGCACAGGCTGATCGAGCACTGTGATCACATTTCTGATGAGGTGAGGGCTGATCTGACACAGGAGTGTGCTGGCCAGTTCTGGAGTCTGGAGAGTCTGTAAGGACACCGTTGTGAGGACTTCTCATATTTGTATCCAGTAACATTTTTCCCCAAGAAAGAGAATTCTGGCTCTTGGCCCTACAAAATCCCTTTAGAAAATGAAGTCAATCTATTTTCTCCACCTAGAAATATTTCCTTTTTTTTTTTTTTTTTTTGCTAAAGATTTTTTTGTGAATTTGTGTGTCCACTATGCATATCCAGTCAGACTTGCTTGTCTGTAAGATATAGTGAACTGAGTTTTTGTAATTGCATTTTCATTTGTTGCTGTTATTTTCCATGTTGTGTCAGTTCTGTCTTATTATCATATAAGATACGGATAAAAAAACTAAGTGTGCTTGGAGGATATATGCAATGCCAATTAAAAGATGATGTGATAACTTTAGGCTCTTTGCATACACTAAGCATCATTGAAACAATTTACTTCAGTAAAATCCCTCCTCAGAAGCTGCTTGCTTCATTTTTTCCATGAAACAACCTCAGCCTCTACTTTTTCAAATAGAAACCAAGCTTGCCTGAAATAAAAATTTGTGCTTTCTCATATCCATTTATTCAGTATGCCTACCTGCTCACACTGTCAGATTGAGTTATCTCTGTAAATCAGTTATCTTTGCAAAGCTAAGCACTCTCAAGCAGTCTTGAAAAATTGTCTTTGTATTGCCTAAAGTCAATGTTCCTTTAAAAGCCTACATAACATCTCCATGTAAAAATCTTAGCCTATAGATCTAGTTACAATATCCCAGTATTACTTTCTTTTTTTGGGTATTTATTGGTAACTTTAAGTCCTGTTGTGGGTCTCATTTGCACAATGATAATCATCTTCCACCATGGATCTAACTGTAGAACTTTAGAAAGCTAAATTCTGACTTCTCTGTATGTTCTTTGTATTGTTATTTTGACAGATTTCAGAACAGGTATTTTAACAGAAAAAAACAAAAGCATTCCCATAGTGATTTTCAAATGTATGCGAACTCATCATCCATGTTCATACCACATGTAGCATCATAATTTCCTATTTTTTCTTATGATTTTGTCTCCTTCCATGATGTCAATAAGTAATTGCAGTGTTCTAGGATGGACAAAGCAGATAAAAGGCAAAAAGCACAAGGCAGCAGTGCATCAGTTTATTGAGTTTTTACTCTTTCTGTTGCAGATCAGCATAATGACTTTACGAATGTTTGAGCACCTTTTGCAAAAACCCAATGAGCACATCCTTTATAATTTGGTTCTGAGAAATTTGGAAGAAAGAAACTACATGGAATACAAGCCTCCCTGTCAAGAAGATAAAGATGTGGTAGAGAATGGACAGATTGCTGGAGCAGTGTAAGTTTCATTTTCAAGAGAAGTTTTCACAACAAGTAACTTGGATCCGTATTTTTAGAACAAAACAGGTTTTTTTTCAGTAATTGAAAGAAAAGTGAGCCTGGAGAGCACTTGAGAGCTCTATGTATTAATCCATATCCATAAAGTGATGCAGAAATGCTTACATCAGCAACTTATGGAAACTCTTAGAACAGGAACAGAAAATCTAAAATTACCACAAGTCTCTTTGCAGAACAATAAACACTCAGAGGTCTTCGTGTCTCAATTTATTTATGCATCTACCAAGCTTAAATCTATGCATATTTTATTGCAATCAGTGAGAATATTCTTGCAGTCAATAACTTCAGTGTTTTGCTTACATTTATGTTCCTAGTGATTTTTGATGGAAGAACATTTCTGAGGCACTACATAAAATAAATAAATAAAATACTGAGGCACTACATAAAATATATATGCTAGGTAACTCTTATCACTCAATGTTTTAGTGAAGGAGAGGTAAGGACTGGCCACACAAACTATTTTAGTCATCTAGAATAATTTAAATATGTCCTGGAGTAGAACTCTCTCACATGACAAATATGACTAAGAAGTTTTAAGAGACTTGATGCAGTAATTTTGTCCAAGTCAAAAATGTCTCATCTGTTGTTCACATTGCTGGGTATTTGCAAAGGTTGGTACTTCTGCATATTAATTATGTAATACATTGTGGATATTGTTATGTTCTGGAACACATCCTCATTGTTCAGAGAAGAAAAACAGCCTGCCTTGTGACCCAGAGATTTTCCTGCCTTCCATAACATTTTGTGGATGATTATGTTTTTGTCTAATGTAATTTCACAGAGATCTGGAGGAAGATCCATTATTTACTGATCTGTCTCCAGATAACACATTGTCAGCCCAGGAGTGGCTCAGTGCTTCTCCACCTGTCAGTCCAGAACATCCGAAAAATGATGGGAAGACTGAAGTTCATAAAATTGTAAATAGGTGAGTTGAAACAAAGACTTGAGGAAATGTCTGAATGTGTGGGTGTCTGCACACACTGTGCAAATTAAATGTGTACTCTGTAATGGATGTTATTCTGTGCCAGCTGGGAAAATTACTCCACAGAAGGAAATTGTGCCATTTTATCAGAAAGCTACTTCTGAAAGATTAGAGCTTGCATTAATTCAACATAAATGAGAAAAATAGAAGAACTTTGCAGCTAATGGTTGAATACTCAGAATTCACAATTATAAAAGTTGCTTTTTGCAGAAATATTTGCTGTGCTTAAAATGCTGTTACAGGACTTAACCTTCCTGGACAAGTCTGGGGAGTCTTGCCATAAAACTTTCAGGGGAAAAAACACCTTCAAACTTCCTTAGAACTTCAAAGTTCCATAAACACAGACATAAAATGAAATAACTGCCATGCTAGAGATAACCCTCTGTTCCCTGAAAGTCAGGGGGCACCTGTGTCACCTGTGACATAGCTCAGTGCCTGTCAGACTCACTGCAAATTGGATATCACAAGGAGGACAAGCTCTGCTTTAAGCAACTTAGTGTTGGTAATTCTCTTAGGAACTAATATTAGGATGAGGGCTGTTTGCTCTGTCAATACTTGGTAGCAGAGCAGCACTGGTGTGTCAGTGCTGACCTGTCTGCCTCCCCAGAAATAATCAAAGGTGTTAGCCAGAGGAAGCAAACAGCCCAGGGACAGCCAGCACACTGTGACATCATCACTTCTTGCCCTCTTTCCCCCAGTATCACTATTTATAGTTTATGGTGGACATGGTTTGGAGCAAAGATACAAAGAACATTCTCCTAAATTCACCTCGTGTAACCTGCATCAGGGAATAGAAATGTTTTCTGATTTGCAGTGTCCTGCAAATTTGTATTTTTTAAGATAAGATGAACTCCACATGGAAAGTCAGATACTACATATTTCTGTATATAAATTCTACAGGAGCATCCAGCAGTTCTTGGGATATAATGAAGGCTGAAATTTGGAATCAGGGTCCAAAGACTGGGTTTTATCTTCTGTCCAGAAATTTCAATGGGTTTAATTTCTTTTTTTTAAAGTTACTAATATTATTCAGAATTTCCTGATGCATTTTACATCAGATATTGGTGAAATAATAAGGACAGAGTGTTTGACTACACACCTGACAAAGGCAATTGTAGTTGTAACCAGGGACATTTATATGCAAATACTCCTGGTGTGTCTTAGATGTTCATTTTTTTGCCACAACAAACTGGTAAATAAAACTACCTATGAAGTAGGTTAAGAAGAATTTTCACTGTAATTCTCCTTCTCTTTTGGCTCATTTATTCCCAAGTATATTTTCTTTTAGCTCTAGTAAGATGGAGTCTGACCTTTAGCAAATACTTGACCTATTTATGACTATTCCCTTTAATCTCCACTCTGTCTGCTGATTCTCAGAAAATGCTTCCACTGATGACTTTGCCTCTCATGCCAGATACAAAAGTTCTCAAGTATACACCTTGTTATTACCTATAGTAGTTGGAATAGGTAGGTTTAAATAGATTTTGTGTTCTCTGTTCTTCACATAAAGTTCTGGTAGAGTGTGTGGATTAATTGGCCAGACAGTTCAGCATTGTGTGTACTCTGCTACAGATGATGAGGAAGTATTGATCTGGTGCTCTGTGGAATATAGTCATTAATGTACTTTTTTTCTCTTCAGTTTTCTCTGTCTTGTACCTGATGAAGCAAAGTCATCATACCATGTGGAGGGTACAGGTTATGATACTTACCTCAGAGATGCCCACAGACAAGTAAGTCAGTGAATTCTTCTTTAGTCCTTGAGAGTTTGAAATGCTGGTGAGAATATACAAATGGCTCTGTAAATAGCCCTATTAAATGCATCTTTTGGTAATGGAAGATGGGAAAATTCAATTTTCATTTTTAATGAAAACTTACCTTTGGAGATCTTTTGATGATGAATTCACCTTGTATTGCACTAGTGGGAATAATGGATGACATTAAATGCATTAATATTCATATAACAAATACAGTGAGAGAAAACCTGAACTGCAGATAGATTCTTAATTTGCTTCTGCATTTATCTGCATTCTCTTGGAGAATTGCCTGCCAAGCTGTTTGAAAGAACTAAGAGAAATTAAAATGCTGCATAGGAGTTATGCAATCTGGGACTTTGCAAATAAAGGCTCATCTCAGGGAATGCACAGCCTAAGGCATTCAGGTTTGAAGTTGGGAGGTGGGGTAGGCAGGGAAAGCTTTATGATTTATTGTTTAAAAATAAATGCAAGTTTTGCCTTTACAACCATAGTTTCCTTGGTCAGAGGACAGTCACTGTTTGCAGCTTTCTTATTGAAACCCTGGGAATCTTCTAGAATAGAAAAATTTATGCAAAGGAACAGAGTAAGTGAGAGCTATATTTAGTAGGTAATTCAAAAAT